>NW_021621071.1:10173696-10186209 GCF_004785775.1 Grammomys surdaster | reverse complement strand
TATTCCCCATGGATAAGTAGAATAGGGGGAATTCTGTGCTGTGTAAATTTTCAAAAGAGAACTGGGGCTGTGCTGATCCTGTATCACTAAAGAGTTAAAGGTGCCATCTTACTGGTCAGTTGCTGAGAAAAGACTCAGGGCCAAGGCAACTCTTTTAAAACTGTTGAATTGGAGGCATATGTACAGTTTCTGAGAGTTAGTCCATCATTATCATCATGGTGGGGAACACGGCAGCTCTCAGCCAGGCATAGTGCTGGAGAAGTAGCTAAGTGTTACACCCTGACCCACAGGCAGAGAGAAAGAGAGGGAGAGAGAGAGAGAGACAGAAGGAGAGACAGAGACAGACAGAGACAGACAGACACATACACCACAGAGAGAGAGAGAGAGAGAGAGAGAGAGAGAGAGAGAGAGAGTCACTGAGCCTGCTGTTGAGTTTTGAAACCTCTAAGCCCTCTCTCAGTGCTATTCCCCCCAACAAGTCCATAGCTCCTAATTCTTCCCAGACACCTTAGCTGCTGGGTATTGAATATGCACATATGTGAACTATGGGGGCCAATCGCATGTAAAGCACCACAGGTGCTCCCTATGCGTAGCCTCATTCTGAAGCATTTAAAAAAAACAAAAGCAGTTAATGTATTTTGACCTGGAGCTACAGTTTGGAGAGTGAGTGGGACATTTTTTTTTTTTAACTTTTGGTTTCTTACTTTTCAATTGTGTGTATGCCTGTAACTCTGGGTGTAGGTATGTTCACAAATGCTCTTGGGGGCCACAAAAGAGCACTGGATCCCTTGAAGCTATAGTTATGGATAGTTGTAAGCCATCTGAGATGGGTCCTGGGAACTGAACTCATGTCTGTGCCAGAACAGTACCTGTTCTTAACCTCTGAGCCAGACTCTCTCCAGCGAGTCCTAGGAAGAGCCCAAAGAACAGAAACACAAAGAATCTGATCTCAAGGAAAGAGTTTACAGTTCAGACAAGAAGTAGGAATGATATCTCATTGAGCATGGCTCTGTTGTTTTCTTAATTACCGATGAGAATTTAACTTCGCATATGGGATAATTGCTTTTCTGTTCTGTGATAAAGCACCATCACCAAGACAACTTACAGGGCGAAGGGTTTATTTTAGCTTATGGTTCCATAGTACCTCTAAACTGTTCAGATTTAGGTAGATCTACTTACATTTCAGCTATTACACAGAAATAGAAACTCTAAGTTGTAAATCGTCATGGTCATTCTCAAGGTAAACTATGTTTGTGTGTGTTTTTATACACACACACACAAGTGAAATATATACATATGTATACTTGTTTATTGATTTTGTGCATATGTGTGCAGTGAATGCACATAGGACAATTTGAAGGAGTCAGTTATCTACTTGTAAGATGTGGGTTCTGGATGCCTTTGGTCATAACCGTATTGATATCTCCATGTGTTTCTTTATAGAACGGTAATATTAGCAGTCTATAAGTTCATATCTATAAGCCTATGATTTAAAACAAAACCATAGGTGATAAAGACATAGAACATCTAGGATCTGATTTAGTCTCTCTTCTTGATACACAGTTTTGATGTATAAAACATTTACAATATGGTTAAACCAAGTGACAGCTTAGAGGAGGATGTATTATCTCCTACCTTCTACAATCAAGCTTAACTCCCAAGGCCATACCAGGCAAGGAGCTTACTCATGGGCAACAGGAAGACTCCAACCTCGGCTTAAAATCAGTTTGCCCTCCCTCAGGACTCCTCTCTGGAAGTGCAGGGTTTACCGTTGTTTGAATAAGCTATTCTAGATGACAATGTAGCTATTTTTGGACATGAAATAGTATACTGCTCTGAAAAGGAACTAAAGCTCTGGTTTGGAATGAGCTTGTTATATAAACCACATACAAACTCCATTCTTGTATCCTGAGGTAGAACATGTCAATTCAACTGGTTAATGCGGCAGTTTCCACTCTGTGACTTGTAGGAGTGTGGGTCCCCTCAAAGGTGCCTAGAGGGACTGGGGGGTCCCCCCCCTCAACCTCCTACCTCTGAGACAGGAACAGAACTCCTCTACCACATCTTCCCATCCTGATTTATTATGGCACTAAAACTATGGGACCAAATGATCATGGATGAAAACGTCAGAAATACCATGCCAGAATACATAATTTTTCTTTATCAGCACAGGAACTCTGTTATTTTTCGATAGCAGTGGAAAGCTAACACAACTAGAGAATAAAAAAATCCAGTAGAAATTCTTTCATATGTGCTCAGAGATACAGAAATCAAACTATAGAATAGAGTATCATGCAGGTGATAAAAGTGTGCAGAAAGAGACCAAGCAGGGTGAAGAACATTGTCTACAGGTATGAAGGCCAGAACGGCAATGCCAGAACTCACATAAAACCTACATGGATCTGATGGTTCACCAGTAATCCCAACATGGAATGTAGAGACATCCCTGTCTGAGCAAGTTGACTAGCCAGGCTAGATGAAGCAATCAGTGAGGTCTGGATTTAATCAAAGATCCTGCCATAGTATATAGCATGAAGAGTCACTGAGACATGAGAATGGCATCACATGGGTACATACATGTTTGCACATGCACCCACACCTGCATGTACACCCTCCATGTCAACATGCATATGCACATACATGTATACCATTCATATGTTAAAAATGCATAGGACTCTCTTAGTCAGTGTTCTGGTGCTGTGAAAAGATCCCACAACCACAGCAATTCTTATAAAGGCAAGCATTTAACTGGAGCTTGCTTAGAGTTTCAGAGGTTTAGTCCATTCTCATCATGGCAAGGAGCACCGTGGCATGCACACATGGTGTTGGAGAAGTAGCTAAGAGTTCTACATCCAGATCCACAAGCAGGAGGAAGAGAAAGAGCCTCTGGGCCTGGCTTGAGCTTCTAAAAACCTCAAAGCCCACCCCTAGTGACATACTTCCTCCAACAAGGCCACACCCACTCCAACAAGGCCACACCTACTCCAACAAGGCCACACCTACTCCAACAAGGCCACACCTACTCCAACAAGGCCACACCTCCTAATCCTTCTAAGTAGTGCCACTCCCTGATGACAAAGCATTCAAACATATGAGACTATGGGGCCATTCTTATTCAAACCATCATACAAGTTTTTTTTTTAAGTAAGTTTCAAAACAATGTATATAATATGATCTCATTTCTAAAACAAAGATATAGACGTTAATATGGATACGAATGTGGACAGAGACATATACCTGTATACATATGTGGATTCTTAAAGGACTTGAATATCCATCAACTGTTTCTAATAATTGCCTCTGAGGAAGAAAAAAAAATACAGAACAGAAAGATTGGGAAAGAATATCTTTCATGTTTGGTTCCAAATATTTCTGAATTGTTAGAATGTTCTACAATGGGGATTTACTTTAGTAGAGTGTCTACACATTTTAGAGGAGACATTTTATAAGAGCTTGGAGACCACTGAGCTGGATACCGCCCCAACAAGGCCATAAGTAGCTGCCTTTATCTTACACAGGCAAGTTTCTTAGTCTGCTTCTTGCTGCTGAAAAAAAAAAAAAGTCTGGATAAAGTTCTTTACCATGAACAGTTCTGTTGGGAAGTCCCAAGGCCCTGGTGGGTTTGCTCTTTCACATTCCAAGGTGGTACCTCAAACACTGCTTCATCTTCAGAGAGGGAATTCTTCTCCCACAGTTAGTTAGTCAGTTAGGGGGCGAAACAGAAAGGAAGAGGGCAAATGAGAGGAGGGATTCTGGCTGTGCTTTTATAATAGCATGAAATGTACCCGCGAAGGTCGTCTTCAAGAGTCTTAAAAAAAAAAGTTAAAGTTGCAGTGACATTTGAAGAAGGGTTTTGGAGGGGACAGCAGGCCAAAGCACCATCTAGAACACAAAGAGAAAAAATTCTGACCATTGTTGGACAGAGATCACAGCAACTTCTCAGTCTAGTGTTCCATTAGTCACGCACCAGATCTGACAAGACAGTGTGATTCTGAGCGGTCCCAGGTCACAGCAGGTGCCTTGTGCGAGGACCGTGCTCCAACCTCGTCCACTGCTTTGACTGTCTATATTAAGATGCAATTTACATCTCAAACAATGTGCCCATTTAGAACGCACACTTCACTAGTTTTTAGTGTACTCACACTTGTGAAGTCATTACTGCAACCAGCTTTAGAATTCTTTTTCTCACTCCCAAAGTTTGTAAAGCTCTCATTCTCTACCCTCTGGTCTTCACTCCTCTTTCCATTCTTCACAGAACACAAACAGACATTCCATACCCATACTTTTGACGATTCTGGATATTTTACATAGATGGAATATTTTTAAAGATTTAATATGGGGGGGCAAATGTGCGCATGCGCACGCATGCATCTGGGCCCGTGAGTATGAGTTCACTGCTCACAGAGGTCAGACGTCAGATTCTCTGCCGCTGAAACTACAGATGGTTGTGAGCTGTCTAACACGGATACTCCAGACCTCTGGAAGAGCAACAAGTGCTCTTAACCACTAAGCCAACTCTTTAGCCTCATTAATGGAATTTGACAACCGTAGCTTTCAGAGTCTGGCTCGGCACATTCCTTTCAAGAATCATACATGTTGTAGCATGTGTCAGTGCTTCATGCCCTTTTTAGTGCTGAGTACTATCTCATATCATGAATGTACCAATAGAACATTTTATTTTTCCAGTTCCCAGATCGTTAACAATCATATCACTTATATTTGTACTTTGTCCATGTTTTAGCTGTTATGGTTATATGAATGTATGTTTAAATTCCCCTTACATATATTATGTGTAAACGATCTGACGCAAGATGAAGAGACATGTTGAATGAAGGAACTCTAGTAGGTGCGAGCGTGACGAATATGGCTCTGGAAAGCCTTGCACTTCCTCTGCTCCCTCTGCCTTGCTAAGAACCATTAGATGACATTCTTAAAGCTAGCCACCAAGGGCTAGTCCCTTATTCGGCCACTTCCTCCCCCTGAGGCTGACTACCAAGGTCCAGTTATCAAAGTATTGAAATCCAACCATCAAAAGCTCCTGTTTGGCCGCCTTAATTATTATGCCCATTAAAATTAGCCAACTCTTCCTGACACGGGGTTTCCCCTTTCACCTTTATAAACCGACATTTGTCCATGGGCCATGGCTGCCTCCTCTCTCTCCAGAGGCAGCCCTTTGTCATGTCCCTCCCCCTAACCTGGACTAATATACCACTACCTTCCTTCTTCCTCCTGTTCCCCCCTCTCCCTTGTTCCCTTTCCCTTCTTCCTCATCCTCTGTTTCCTGCCTTTGTCTCTTATTCCCTGCTCTCCGTCCCCCTGGGACAAATAAATCTCCTTTGTGCTGAGAACTCCATTTGGGGGTGTCTTGAGTTGACTCTGAAGTCCCTATGATGAGTCCTGTAGAAATTGTACTCTTAAGGTTCTCATAAAAGACCATTTCCTCAAGCAACCGTAACAAACCTCAAACAGCAATCTGTGAACGCACCAGTGTCCCTGAAAGCTCAGCACCACTTCTGCCATAGGTGTTTACGATTGATCGCGGAATCCTAGAAGGAGTGACGTCACTTCCCTATGCTCCGCAGGATGACCGGAGGTCTTCTGGTACTTCCCTCATGACTACTGGAACCAACGGTGCTTCCCTCGAACAGCATTATACGCACACAAAGTCCAATGGTTTCAACCACTAGCTAGCATCCAGTCCTCCCTCCGTGGGGGCTAGGCATCCATTCTGGTTTTTATTTCATGTGTCTTCGTTGCAGGACTGAGATTGTTTCTGCCATGGTGGAGCGTCCACTCTCAGATGACAAGCAGGAATAGGCTGTGGCCAGGATTTGGCACATGACTCTTCTGTTTTCCAACTGTTGTGCACCCTGTCACCAAACCCAACTTCAATACAGCTGGCAAGTAAACTTGGCTTGCAGAATGAAAAAGCGAGAAAGTGTAATTTTATGGAGGAAGGTTGTGAACTATTGGGAACAACAATCGAGTTTCCCTCTGTACTTAGGTCTCTGCCTCAGTGGCATCTTATTTCCTGCTTACTAACACGGCGAACCTATTATTACACTCAGACTCCAGGGCATCTCAGATCTCAGACATTCCACCCCCCCCCACCATAACATCTTGGTCAAGTTCTCCATTTGGGAGAATATATAAAATTGAAAATCATTAGAAGCTGAAGTGATTAAAAATTATTAGAGTCCTGGATTATATCAAAACTGTTCTTTTATATAAAATATTGCTAGCCACTACCCAGAATGTATCTATTTACTTCTTTCTTTAAAAAAAAAAAAGTCACTGAATGGATGGGGCAGCAAAGCATCTGCGGAACAAGTGTGAGAAGTGGGGTTCATAGTCTAGAGCAAGCTGATTGGCTAAGCTCCACGTTCAAAGGAGACCCTCAATATAAAATATGAAAGCCATTAAGGATGTTAACCAGCATCAGTCTCAGGTTTTCACAGGCTTGTCCACACGTGTACCTGCACACATAAGTGTATCCCAGGCATGTGAATGAACACATGTACAACCAGCACACAGACATACATATGAAGAGAAATTTAAATGACAGATTCTAAATCAGGTGTGGTGGCACACGGCTGTAACCCCAACATTTAACAACACTAATGTATCATAAGATGGGAAATTAGCCTGGACTACAGAGAGAGTTGACGATCCTTCTGACTTGCGTAGTGAGACCTTGTGTCAATGAACAAACAAATCCCAAGGGATCTTATTAAGTGTAGTAAAACATTTTACATTTTATTTTATTTTATTTTATTTTATTTTATTTTATTTTATTTTATTTTATTTACTTTTTTCTATATTTTGCAATCTCTCTCATCTGGAGCTGAGACTGATCTTCTGAAAATCTGCTGTGGATTTCTAGTTTGCTCCTGTTTTGTCTAGCACTGAACCTGAAGCTGCTGAACCTGAGGTGGAGGGGCCATACTTTAAAGATGAGGTAATCACAAAGACAAAAGGAAGAGGCTAAGCATCTGGACAGAAGGAGGAAGGCAGACAGGAACACTCATGGACTTCTGCCTCACTGGAGGATTGCCGGCTCCTTGATAAGACACTGCCTTTAAGTTTTCTACCACGTGATTTATAAACGTCTTAGTGTGGTAAGGAATTAACATTTCTCCAAATTTCACCTTACCCACTCCAGATCTATTCTTCATGATTGAATTCCCTTTTCCTGGGGAGATGCAAACAAATATCTCTGTAGCTCAAATAGGACACAACAGACCATAGAAACAATTCCACACAAGTCTGGCTTGGTGAACCCATGAATTTAATTGGGGTTATTTATAGACACATGGGTGAAAGGTAACCCCAGGGGCACAGACAACTAACTTATAGACCACTTAAAAGCAGTCTCCCCCACAAGTCATTTATGGCTTACATATCCCGGGGAAGAAAGGGGACTTTATACATCTCCTGGGATCCTCCTAGGTCCTTCCTCCATCATTAGGGAATGTTTGTGGGCCAGCCCAATCTTAAGGGTCTTCTGTAGGTAATCTTAACCACTCTTATCTCAAGGCAGCAACAGTCATATCATGTCTGGAGAACATTTTTCCAAACTCATCTCTCTGTGCTCTGTTCTGTCCTACTCTTAGAGAGCAGTGGCTCTCAACCTCCCTGATGCTATTACCCTTAAACACAGTTCCTCATGTGTCAGCGATGTCCACTCCCCAACACACACTATTAAAATGTTTTGTTGCTACTTCATAACTGTAGTTTTGCTACTGTTGTGAATTGTAATGTAAATATTTTTGGAGATAGAGAGGTTTCCCAAAAGGATCACCAGCCACGGGTTGAGAACTGATTATTTAGAGGCTTGGGCTGGTGGTCTCAGTCACCCAGGGTACCATGACTGTGGCTGTTCTGGACTTTGAGCAACGGGAAGCATGACCTAAGAACTCTGAAGAGAAAATGGAAGAGGTCAGGGTACTTGTCTCACTTTGTCTGTTCTCTAGAGCCTCCTCCCTGACACTGATCACAAAATTTTCCTAGCCTGGGCTCCTACCAACATAGCCTGGGCTCCTACCAGCCTACATCCTCCTCAAGGGCTCTGATCATCTGTGCCCAGGACTACAGCATGACTTCCTCCCTCTCCTCCTTCAGCCCTACGGGGACAATAGCCCCTCACATGTAGGTAGTTCAACATCTCTTTTCATTCCTATAAACTTGTGAGATCTCTATACTCGGCCTTCACGAGGACCATCTGCAGTGAATTGCTTCCAGCTGCCATCAGCCTTACCGAAAAGCAAAACCTCTCTGGTGCATGGTTTCGGGTTTGCATTTCAGCAACTTTTTCTCAGAATCCTCCCTTGCCTTGAGATTTCATTTCCCTACCTCGGTCTAACTGTCCTTCAAGACCCTCTGGAGGACCATTACCCACAAGTAGTCTACCATGTCCCCCAAGCTCAACACACACTCGGTAGGTTATGCTTTCTTCTGCTTTACCTTATACCGACTTGTCTACATGTTAACTCAGCCACTTGATCAATGTTTTGAAGTTGGAACCCACATCCAGGTCTGACAGTGCTTTTATTTCCTTCTTTCTCCTTTTGTTCTTTTCCAACCCTTGGCTGCTGTCCAAAGCAAGCCTTTGACACCAGGTGAATGCTCATTTATTTGTGGTTATCAGTACTTCCTGTTTACTACTTAGACTTACATCTTAGAGCTACAATCGGTTCCGGCGACGATGGACATTTTATAACAAATATACAACACTTCTTTGGCAGTAATAGATTTGTTACACTCGACACAGGCAATATTCACCTATGACATACATAGTTGCTTCCTGGTGTCCGCAAAGAGCTTTCTCTGGAACTTCGTGCAGATGGCAAAACCTGCTGCTGCTCAAGTCCCTTATAAAATGGAGTATAAGACCTATAAACACCTTCTACTGTTCTTGAAGCATCTGTACATTGCTTATAGTAGTAATACCTGACACAATGTAGCTACTTTGTAAATACAACATGCTTGTTATGTTGCTTAAGGAATGGCGTCAAGAAGAAAGCCCATACATATTCTATGCAGCTGAAAAATAAGATTAGTTGTTGATTGAGTGTCAGGATACAGAACTCAGTGTGGAGGGCTAAGTGTTTGTCTTAGAGGATATTATTAGTTACTTTCTGTTGCCAGGATGCCACGCCCGTGGCAACATGCAGAAGAGTATATTTGGAGGTATGGGTCTGGAGGAATACGAGTGTGTCATGGTGGAGAAGCACGGAAGCACGCAGCAGGGACGAGACAGGAACAGGAAGCTGAGAGAATCTTCCCTTGGCTAGAGATTCCATTTCCCCACTATTGTGTCTAACTGTCCTTCAAGACCCCTCGGAGGACCATTACCCACAAGTAGTCTACCATGTCCCCCAAGCTCAACACATACTCGGTAGTTATTCTTTCTTCTGCTTTACTTTATACCGACTTGTTAACATCTTTAACCTCAATAAGAAGCAGAGGGAACAAACTGAAAGCAAGTAAAGGTCACGGACTCTCAAAGCCTGCCTCCACTGACATATTCCCACCAACGAGGCTTTACCTCCTAAACCTCCCCAAGCAGTACCAGCAACTAGGAACTAAGCATCCAAATGTCCAAGCCTATTAGGGTTGTTTCTCACTCAAACCATGATGATTTTACTTAAGAATTTTCAAGTGGGGGCTGGAGAGATGGCTCAGTGGTTAAGAGCACTGACTGCTCTTCCAGAGGTCCTGAGTTTCATTCCTATCAACCACATAGTGGCTCACAACCATCTGTAATGGGATCTGATGTCCTCTTCTGGTGTACAGCAATAGAGTGCTCATTGTAAATCTTAAAGGAGGGGGGGGGGAATTTTTCAGGTGATAAATTTGATTTCCTTCTAATACTTCCCTTAGGTGTCTGTGGTTCTGTGTTCTGCCTCTTCTCTCAGGGTGTCTGGATACGCCTGCTCAGAGAAGGCAGGGCAAAGTCCAGAGTGGGTGGGGTCTGCAGTCTGCCTCTTACCTTTGTGGCATCAAAGGCTGCTACCCGCCAGGCCTAGAAAAGATGAAGCACAGCACTTGGCAAGCAGGATCCTGGTCAGGTTGGGAGCAAATGCGGGTTGGGGGTGGGGTGGGGAGGGCAGTGTCTTCTTTGTGTTATGGTTCCTTTAGGCAAAGGCCTTCTCTGACAATCTTTAGTGAAGCAGCTCTCAGAGCTTCAGCTTCAGATCTTAGCTTGTATACATATACATATTCATACACATACATGTATTATTGTGGGTAGGTTTGAACACATACACTTTATTCAGGTGAACCAAGGGTTATATAGTTTTGGGGGATGGGTTTGAGACTATACAGGAAGGGAAAACAGTCATTGGCTGAAAGCTATGATACTGAGGTGCCTCATTAGCATGGAGAGGTGGTTCAGGTGCTGTGCTATGTGACAAACTACTTGTCACCACCTGGTTGGGGTCTCTGGGTTACATGCCCCAAGGCAGGCATGGAAACAGGGAAGGAGTCAGCCTCACTCCTGCCTGTCTCAAGTTTGGGATTTCCAGGGTTTGAACATGCTTCACCACCTCCCCAGGTCTATGCCAATCCCTCTGGTGGCACGATACACATGTCCCACAGGTGTCAAAGGAAAAACTCATGTGTGCTTCAATATTCACCTGTAACTGAGGGTATAGACCTGCAATCTTAGCAATTTGGAAAACTGAGGTAGGAAGATAGCAGCTTTATCGAATTCTTAGACTACAGGATGCTTTCAAAGCTAGCTGTGCAAATAAAGGAGACCCTGTCTCAAAATAAATGTAGGGGCCTGGAAAGATGAGTTAGTTCCAAGTTAAATAATGCTGCTGCTACTCCTTCTTCTCCTTCTCCTTCTCCTTCTCCTTCTCCTTCTCCTTCTCCTTCTCCTTCTCCTTCTCCTCCTCCTCCTCCTCCTCCTCCTCCTCCTCCTCCTCCTCCTCTTCCTCCTCCTCCTCCTCCTTTTTCTTCTTCTTCTGCTTCTTCTTCTTTTCTTCAGTCACCTTATTCATGGCATCTCTTCACACCAATAGCATAGTGACTAAGATAGAATTTGGTACCAGGAGTGGGGTGTTGCTGTGGCAAGTCTGACCACGGTGTTGTTTGGAGACATATGGAAGACTTTGGGACTTTGGACCAGAAAAGCAGTTGAATGCTTTAAGCAAGCCTTACTGGGCCATCCTGGTAGGAATATAGACAGTTTTGAGGATGATGTGAATTATAGGGGCCCAGCTCCAAAGAGTTCAGAGGGGAACAATATTAGAAAATGGCCTAGAAGTCATTCTTGTGATATTTTAAGAACGGAAAGGGCTGTTTTTGGTCCCTTGTCCTAAAAATCTGCCTAAGACTAAATTGAAAAAGTTTTGTATTAATGACATTGGTAGAGAAGGTTTCAGGACAGCCTAATATTGACTATGTCATATGGATAGCAAACAGCAAGGAAAATGCAAACTGGACAGTTTGAGAAGAAAGGGGTCACGGGGAAGTGTTTTATTGGAGTCAGTCCTGTGCTCAAGGAAATTAAGAGTTAAAAAAAAAAAGCCTGATGCTAAAGGGCATAAAGGAAGTAGTGGGCTTAGGGCAAGATGCTATCCAGCTAGGCTTCCAATTTGTAAAAAGGAATTAACAAAGAGTTTAAGCAATGAACGAAACCAATAACAAAATGCTGGTGTAAGTGTAACTGAAGGAGGGAGGGCAAGTTTCACCCCTAGCAGAAGTTGGTAGCTTTGGCTACATGGTTTTGGCTTGAGAGTCAAGGAGATGAAGGAAGGGGTTTGGACTCTCCCTCTATGACTTAGGAAAGCCCCAGTGGCCAGGTGAGTGTTAGGGGTGTCACTGAATGAAGCCTCAGAAAGGACATTGTGTGAGGCTATGAGGGTGAAGCCTGGATTGTGTTGGGGATCCCAAGATGTTGGAGATGCCAGAGTCACAGGATACCTGCCGAGGGAAGCTGTAGACAGCCTGTGGATCAAGCCCAAGAGACGGAAGTGTGCTGCAACCAGTCAGCAAAGCTGTAAAGAGTGGGTGACCCAAAGAATGCTTCGACATCAGATATGGAAAGGCAGGATTTGGAGTTTGCTCTGCTGGTTTTCAGTCTTGCTTTGGTCCAGTATTTCTTCACTTCCTTCCTTCTCTTTTGGAATGGTAATGTATATTCCATGCCATTGTATATTAGAAGTATGAGATCTGCTTTTTTGTGATTTTGGTTTTACAGGGAGTTACGGTTAAGGGAGTCTCCAAATTTCTGGCTTTTAAACAGTGTTGAGGCTGTAAAAGACTATGGGGACTTTTGCAGTTGGGTTAAATGCATTTTTCATTATGATATGATTGTGCTAGCCCATGGAGGCCAGGGATTGGAATGTGGCGGTTTGAATAAAAATGGCCTACAAAGGCTCATATAATTGAATGCTTAGTCACCAGGGAGAGAAACTTTTTTGATAGGATTAGAAGGTTTAGGAAGTGTGGCTTTGTTGGAGGAAGTCTCTCTCTCTCTCTCTCTCTCTCTCTCTCTCTCTCTCT
>NW_021621071.1:10170752-10173596 GCF_004785775.1 Grammomys surdaster | reverse complement strand
GGACGTCTCTCTCTCTCTCTCTCTCTCTCTCTCTCTCTCTCTCTCTCTCTCTCTCTCTCTCTCTCTCTGGGTCAGTGTGCAGCTCTCAGCAACTGCTCCAGTGCCCTGCCTACCTGCATCATGCTCCCCATCATGGTGATGATGATGGAGTAAGCCTCTGAAAGCAAGTCCCAATGAAATGTTCTCCCTCGATAAGACTTGTCTTGGTCATGGTGCCTCTTCACAACAATAGTACAGTGACTAAGATAAGCACTGGTATTCACAACTGCCCAGGCTTTAAGCAAACGAAGATACTCCAGTCCGCAAAAGGATCAAATATCTATACCTCTAGGCCAACGGAATATTATTCAGTGTCAATCCACAAGAAGGTATGGGAGACTCTTAAATGCCTCTAAGTGACAGAAGAAAATTCGAAAATCTAGAAAAACCAAAGCCGAGCAGGTAGTAAAAAGACTTATGTTTGCCTTGGATTACTGGGGAGAGAGAGGGCTAACTAGGCAGAACCATAGAGAATTTTTGGTCAGTGAAACTTATTCTGCAAGATAATACTGTGGTGGAAACATCCTTATATATTTGGGGACAACAACACAGCATACGTACACTGGTGTCGGAGGCCAAACTCTGTCACTGACGATGCACTGACACAGGTTTGTGGTTATTGATAAATTTGACACTGGTAACAGCATCCATAGTTGAGTGCCCATGAAAGGACATGGAGGCCTTTCTCTTCAATTCTGCTATTATCCTGAGACTTCTCTAAAATAAAATGTATGAGTTAGAAGGAGGAAAAAAAATATCAGCAATGTTATATAACTTATGCCAAGCATACAGTGCCTAAATCTATCAATTGGCAATTGCATTTGGTAGTAGACTCCAAGAGAATTTAGAAGTGGCTCAAACAAGATCAAAGCTGTTGTCCATAAATTCATTGTAGGGGTCAGCAGGTCAGGGCTGGGAAAGTAACCCCACAAGTAAACAGAATTCTCTTTCTGTCTCCCTTCTCCGACAGCCTCAGTGTGTAGCTGCTTCGTAAGCTTAGAGATGCCTTCTGGAGCTTTAGTTATCTTGTTTGCATTCCTGACTGGAAAC
Source organism: Grammomys surdaster (assembly GCF_004785775.1). NCBI lineage: Eukaryota > Metazoa > Chordata > Mammalia > Rodentia > Muridae > Grammomys > Grammomys surdaster. Next base: position 10,172,507 of record NW_021621071.1, on the reverse strand, counting down.
AGAAAGAAAATAAGGAAGAGATCGAAGGACAGTGTACGATCCCTCCCAGTTGCATCTTCTCTTTAAAGAGCTTTTGCAAAAGGCTTCTCCAAGACTTCTGCTCCTATTTCCCCTGATGACACCAAAGGAACGGGAGACACAGTGTCTTATAACTGGTTGCAACTCCATCTGAATACCATGGGTGTTCTTTTGGTAAATTATATAGATGTATATAGAAATACGTATCAGGATCGGCTTTTCAGGCTTTTGAGTAACCACAGGGACGGTTTGTAGGTCTCTTTCCTGCCCGATGCTGGCATGCTGACTTCCCCCATCCTTGGAAACTAATAATAGACACTACATTCTTTTTCTTAGATTGTATTATGTTTGGCTGAGTGAGTCTTGACTCTTAATTTGAGCGCTGGTAGAGTTAGTGATCCTTTCTGCCTCTAGGACATCTGAAAATTTGAAAATTATACCAGGATGCTGATAAAAGAGACCACCTTTGAAGTCAGTGTCAGCACAAAGGAATGTATAACAAGCAGCCATATTTCTTCACTGCTCCACAAGGACGTCATGAACACCGCTATTAAATGCTTCCTTAATTCCAGGTGCTGTGGTCTATATGTTCTCTTTTATATGTAAATTAGAATGTATGCAGCGGGGCCACGAGAAGTAATGTTGTATATGAATATTTATTAATATGAAAAACATGCACAGCATGTTATCACGATGAAAACAACCTACGAAATCAGAAGTACAGCATGAACCTGCATCTGTTCACTTAATTCTAGAAGGGCTAACATGTTATCCCAGCGTGATAGGATAAGGAGATATTTTCCTGTGACTTTTCTAACCCCTATATTTTCATCAACATATCTTCAATCATATTTGGGATGAAAAATAACTAAAAAAAAAAAACAAGAAGAAAAACTTATCCAAGCCAAGTATGCTAGAGCATGACTGAGGAAGAAGAAATCAAGAGTTGGAGGCTAGCCCTCACTCTACACTGAGACTTTGTATCAAAATAAACAACAGAACAATAGCAAGTTATTAAAAAGAGATTCTTGTAGAAATGACAGGAGGATGGGTTTACGAAGGCTAAGACTAAAGGCTAGATCAGGGACACTGATAACAGATCTAAAATGAATGGAGGGGCTCTGGGAGTGGAGCAGACAAAGCAAGAACCAATGAGAAGACAGAACCCTAGGGATGAGGGATGGATGGGGTGGAAGGATTCTTATTCCCGGATATGTGGAAATCCCAGATAAAAGTGATATGAGGTTTTTCCTTTATTTCCAATTTGGAACTACTAATTGGAATGCTGTGTGTGTCAAATCTAATTTTTAAGAGACAATTACTGGTCAGACGCCACACCTAATGATTCAGCCAAAAACATAGTTCTTAAACAAAAATTGTGTGTATGTGTTGTGTGTGTATGTGTGTGTGTTTATGTGTGTATATGTGTGTGTATGTGTGTGTATGTGTGTATTGTATATGTACATGTCTCTGTGTGAGTGTGTATATGTATGTGTGTGTTCGTTTGGTGTGTTGTGTGTGTATGTGTGTGTGTTTATGTGTGTATATGTGTGTGTGTATGTGTGTGTATGTGTGTGTTGTATATGTACATGTCTCTGTGTGAGTGTGTATATGTATGTGTGTGTTTGGTGTGTTGTGTGTGTATGTGTGTATATGTGTGTGTGTTTATGTGTGTATATGTGTGTGTGTATGTGTGTATTGTATATGTACATGTCTCTGTGTGAGTGTGTATATGTA
>NW_021621071.1:10153494-10170652 GCF_004785775.1 Grammomys surdaster | reverse complement strand
TGTGTGTGTGTGTGTGTGTGTGTGTAAGTGAGGCAGAGCTCACATCCTCTCTATGTTCCATTTCCCATCATCCCGGGTTAGTTTAAATGTAGGGATTGGGAAGATTTAGAATTACATGCATGATTTGACAGGAAGCTTTCCCTAAGTCCCAGAGTCACACAGCCCTGGCTTTACTGCTTTTATTTGGTGGAGAAGTGGGTGAGATTCCACATTTTGGGGCAGAGGTGTTGAAAATGTTACCAATGTGCCTTTGTTTGTTTGTTTTCATATTGTTTTTTGAGAAAGTGTCTTACTACACAGTACATCCTAGAACTCACTCCGTAGACCAGTCTGGCTTCAAACTCAGAGATCTGCCTTCTTCCTCCCAAGTACTGGGACGTGTGTGTGTGGAATGATGAGATTGAAGGCACGTGGCACCGTACTGGCTACCAGTGTATTTTTAGTTCCATAGATGAGGTTGAATTTGAATTTCTGCGTCATAGACAATAGACTCTGAAGCAAGGATTCATATTTCTATTTTATTTAAGAGTAAACAGATATAGAGAGGCGGCTGGAAGGGGTAGAAAGTAAAAGTAAATCAAGACAATTTTTTTTTCTTTCTGGTTACAGCTTCAAAGAAACTTAGTGTCTTACAGGAGAAGGGGGGAGGTGGGCGGATGCTATTTCAGGGAACACAACTCAACATAAACACATGAGTAACTGTTCTCTGAATCACTCTGCTTCAGTTCTTCCTTGTGACACAACAAACAAACAAACAAACAAAGCAGCTGATATATTTAGCTAGGGGTCAGCTCACCATTGTATAAGTCAGAAGTCAGTTATCCAATGGCTGAAGTCCCTGTGACATCAACACGCTGGTCCGGTGAATTTTCATCAAGGTTCTGGGATAGAGATGGGTCCAATTTCAAACTCATTCTTGCTGTTGGAAGAACTGACTGATTCGTAGCTGGAAAACCCTTGTTGGCAAACAATGGTCAGTGTGCTCTTGCTGGCAGTTAGTATAAAGCTGCCCCCAGCTCCTAAATACCACCCACATTATCTGTCACGTAGCCTGTCCGTCCTCAGACTTGCAACAACGAGGCGCATCTTCCTTGAATTTCAAATGTCCAGCTCCATCTGTTAAGATGAGGCAGAAAAAAATCTATTTTCCTTCCATGACTTTTTCCAATACCACACGTTAGAAGTTCCGTAAATAGATTTTGAGTGAACTATGAAAGACTTCAAGAATAAACACTTGGAAGTATTTACCACACTATGTACTTCAAGTGTCTTTCTGGATAACGTACCTCTGAATCCTGGGAGAAAGACAGGTGGCTTTTCTGCAAAATCAAGTCAGTATACACTCAATTCACTCAAACTCAATGTTCGTTGAAAACAAACTTATTTTGCTTGGTCATTCGCCAATGTTGTACCTCGTCACCACTACCGCAAGCCTACCTCGGTAGCAACTAGTCTTTTATTGTGACACTACAGGGAAACCAGCAGAGAGGTAAGCTTTCTTACAGTTGACTGAACACTAAGCACCTAGAAACACAACTGGGTTTGAGCCATGCAAATACACTTATTTTTAACATTAGAAATGCTTTTCAGCAAAATTATAATGCAAGCCCCTAAAGACAGAGACACTGTACTGTTTCTAAGTAAAGCTATAGATGTTTGAAATTATTTCGTAAGTTATATATGTATGATATTTAGTAAGTACCAGCTACATTTTTGCCACCCCATACAAAGTCACTTTCAAAATACTTGGCTATGATAATCTCATATATGAAGATGTGTCCATACTGAATTCAGTAAGTTCTGAGAGGAAACCCACAAGCTATTTTTTTTGACATGGGAATATATTAAAATGTCAACATAATGTTAGGTAAATCTTGAGAATCCTGATATCCTCATCACAGCTGAATCTTCTTTTAAGAAGACTGAAGATACCTTATTGCAGGGTACTTCTCTTACCCTGTGTGGTATATTTTATAACATTGTATCTTTATTAAGATGACCTTTGTATTAGTAATGAATTAATAATGATTACCAAAAGTTTGCTATGAAACATATAACATGTAGACAACATGAGCAAGACAGAAATAGAGATTAGGTGATGGACACGCTATCTGTCTTTAGGGACTTTAGATGCAATTTCCATATAATCCTGAGAGAGGGGACTAAATGTCACACAGGTTGTCAAGATAGGGCTAAAAAACATCCCGGATCAGTTGAGTTTAAAAGTGTCTCATTGTGACCCACTATCAACAAGTACTGTCTGTAAACTTAGGATATACCTTGTAGTATCAAGTGTGTCATTAAAATAAGAACATTTCTGCCTGTTAGACCATAGCAGACATTGTAGATTCTGAGCACCCAAATTTCTTTCTGTTTTTTTTTTTTTTCCTTTCTCCCCACCTCCCCTCAAGAGAGGGCTTCTCTGTAGACTTGGCTGTCCTAGATCTTGCTCTGTAGACCAGGCTGGCCTTGAACTCAAAGATCTCCCTGTGCCTGCCTCCTGAGTATTGGGAATGAAAGGCATGTGCCACTACTGCCCAGGTGCACCCTAATTGTAAAGCATGGGGCAGGAGATCTTAGAGCAATTTACGTTTGTGGAGAGAATTCAATGAGAAGCACTTGGCCCCAAATTTTCTATATTATCTTATTTATTTTTTTTTAAACTGTGTTCTGAGTCCTCTCATTGGATTTCACCAGACACTAATGCACTTACCTGAGCTAAAACATCAGCCTAAATCTTGTATCATAGGTCAGTAGAAAGCTTGTTGATATACACCCAGTGTGCACTCAATTTGATAGCAGGTGAAGGAGAAAAGGAACGATTTAATGGAGAAAAGCCCAACCTGGAATGGATGATTACTACAGAGGAAGCTAGACAGACATGAATGGTCAAGAAACCTACAGTTGAGGATCAAACTCCTCAAATGTGAACGAGAAAAACATCTCCTGAAGACAAAAATATAGCCATCGAGCTCAATGAAAAGACTGGCAGATAAAAATAGCACTTCAGTAATAAAAATCTTGATAATTTAAAAAAATGAAAACAAAGTTTTAGGCTTTACCTGCAAAAAAAAAAAAAAGAAGTATACTGTAACTTGAAAGGATTACAGGCATCAAAGAATAACAGTGTATAAGGCCAATTAGACAAAATCAAAGGAAGACTTGTTTATATCTTGGTCTCTATAAACTCAAAAGGGCTCAAATCCGAGAACAAAATGGAATGAAAACAATTGGCTGGATGTCCCAATTTTTATATGCTTCTCTTAGATTCTAAATTAATGTAAAAAAAAAAAACAAAAACAAAAAACAAAACAAAAACAAGCAAAACCCCAAACCAACGCACAGACATACACACACAACAATAACAACAAACAGTTCAATGCTCTCCAAGGTCATCCGCCCCACACCACCCCAGGTTGGAATCTCCTGCTTGCTAGCATTTGTGCCTTAAACAAGCAAGAATCCAGGGAGATAATGTGATTCTCAGTATAGAATTAGCTGACTGAAATCCTGGGTGACTTTTGCCTAAATCCACCCCCTAGAACTTTGCCTGTCCTTCTGGCAAATAGTAACCAAACAAGAATCAAAACAGAAACCGGTATTCTCCAAGTATGTAAAATGTACACATCAAAGAGTAAGTGTACAATCACACACACATGCACACTCACACGCACACTGACACACACACAGGAAACGTGCAAACTCCTCAGCTAGGAAATGTCAGTGCACTCGTGAGAAGGTGAAATTTCAGTCCCTTTGATGAAGATACCATCTTTCAGCTAAGCCCTGACAAAACCTTTGGTTCCAGTTGGACCCCCTCCCTTTGCATTCAGTTGCTGGGCTCCATCTGGAGGTATGGGGGGCTCTTCCTCTCCATCAGAGCTAAGCGTTCCCAGACTCAACACCAGCCCTGGGTTCCTGCAGAGCACTCAACGTACAGAGAGGTGCCCCAATTCTGCAAAGGGCGGCTGGAAATGGATTTAAAACGGCAACGCTGACCAATCAGCACTGTTGCACCCAAGCAGACATTTACACGCGTGCCTCAAGTCCAGCGGAACCTGGCAGAGCCTAGATCCCGGCTTTAGGGCTGTAAAAGAAAACATTTTTATTCCACGGTGGTCTGTATCTTTGTAAGAAAGAAAACTCTTCACTGGGTGAACGTTTCTACTCTGGTATCAGCCCAACACAATTTTGGATGAGAGGTGTGAAAATCTGACCCTTAAGATTTTCTTTTTCTTCCCTCCATTTCAGTTTTGTGTTATTCAAAGATGAAAAAGAGGCACATTTTAGAACGTTCTACGCCTTTCAAAAAACCGACTGTGGCCACGATAGTGTTCACATTACTTAGAAACAGCCCAGGCTTATAAAATTAAGACTTGGGAGAAAGGAATTCTGAGGGAGAAGGTTAAAATGAAGGTAAACTTCAGGAAGAGGTAGACAATGCGGTGGAGGGGTAAGGAATCTGTAATATCCCTTATACTCTATGGGCGTCCGAAGACGGGTGTGCAGTGCCTGCTCCCTCTGGTAGTCAGTCCGGGAGGGGGGAAAAACTCGACGAAGAAGCTGGCACGCTCGGTGTTCCTGCGTACAGTGTGCAAGTGTGTGCATTTGTTGTGAATGTGCTTGCTGGCACCATCGTGTGCCTGGAAGTGTGCGTCCGTGTTTACCAGTAAAGTGTGTGTATGTGTGTGTGTGTTTGTGCATGTGTGTGTGCGCGCGCACGTGCATCTGCGTGCGAGCGTGTCTACGATCACACGCGTGGGCGCGTGTATCTTTGTGCACGCTGTGTTTGTGCGCCCGCCTGTGCGCTCTGGGGTGAGGGCATTTCTCAGTGGAGCAGAGTCGGGGAGGGGGCGCGCTCTCCGACTCTTTGGCCGCCCTTTCCCCGGGACTGAAATAGTAGACAGAGGCGGCTGACCCGGAATGCTTCCGGAAACTTTGGGCATGGCTCGGTGGAAGCGCAGGTAGAGGCCAAGCTCCCCAGGGTGACTCTGAGACTGTAATTTTCTCTGGCTTTTCTAGGACAACCGCCCAGGGGTGGCCTCCGGCAGCGAGCCGGCTGGAGAGCCTAGGCCCTGTCTCTTTAACCTCACTGTTGGCGGGAGCACGTGAGCCGGGGCTCCGGGTGGCACCCGGGCGCCACCGCCTTCGAGGCAGTTGTGTTTCCGAACGCTGCCTCTGGCCGGCGGCCAGGCGCCTGGGCTCGGCGGTCCGCCTGGCCTGCCCCCTCCTCTTGCTTCTCCTGCAGCCCCCTCCCCTTGATCCGCCCAGGATCAGAGGTGGGCACTCCCCACTCCTCCCTCCCACCACCCCTCCGCAAGTGCGAGCGCGCGTACACACACAAGCACACACACAAGCACACACACACACACACACACACACACACACAAACATACGCACGCACGCACGCACACGTGCATCCCTCTTGAATCCTGGGCAGGAACTCTGAAAACTTGCAGCCCGGGCCGTGCGCTCCCGGTGCAGAACGCAGAGGCCAGCAGCTTGTCCCTCTGCGTCTCTGCAGTGCCGCCGCCTCCTGACCCCGCCACCCGAGGAGGCGCGGTGCCACCCACAGCTCTGTTCCTTGCTAGAGCTGTGCTGAGTGCCCTACCGGATCCTGGCAGAACCTTCCCACCCTCTCTTTGCTCTCTGACGGCACAAGCCAGTCTCTGTCTCGTTCTGTCTATCTTTGTCTCTGTCTGTCTTCTCTCTGTGTGTGTTTCTGTCTCTGTCCCTCTCCCTCTCTGTTCTCTCTCTCTCTCTCTCTCTCTCTCTCTCTCTCTCTCCCTCCCTCCCTCCCTCTCATTCTCCCTCTGGGGTGGGGGAGAGGAGGAGGAATTCTTTCCCCGCCTAACATTTCAAGGGACACAATTCACTCCAAGTCTCTTCCCTTTCCAAGCCGCTGCGGAGCGTCCCAGTACCCTCAACTCCCTAGCCCAAGCGGAGAGAGGCACCCTCTCCGCCTCCAGCTCTCCTTTGCTTCCCGCCTCCTCTCGCTACCTCCACCTCCACCTCCGCCACCCACCGCCCGCAGCGCCTCCTGCTCTCCTCCTCCTCCTCCTCCTCCTCCTCCTCCGCCTCCTCCTCCGCCTCCTCCTCTCTCCTCTCTCCTCTCTCCTCTCTCCTCTCTTCTCTCTCCTCTCTTCCTCCTCCCCTCTCTCTTTTTGGCAGCCGCTGGACGTCCGGTGTTGATGGTGGCAGCAGCGGCAGCCTAAGCAGCAGCAGCCCCCGGCGCACGCCAGCTCGCCCGCCCGCTCTCGCGGCTCCTGCCCTCTCCGGCTCTCTCCATCGCGTCTCCCGAAAGGTGCTGGGCGGATCCCGGGCGGCGGAGGCCGAGCGGCTGCAGCGGCGGTACCGGCGGAGGCAGCGGTAGCGGCGGCGGGGGACAGGATGAGCGCACGCGGTGAGGGCGCCGGGCAGCCGTCTACATCAGCCCAGGGACAACCTGCCACCCCGGCGCCACCGAAGCGAGGACGCGGCCGACCCAGGAAGCAGCAGCAAGTCAGTACGCCGGCGCGGAGGGACCACTCAGCCCACCCGCGACGCCTCAGCCCCGGGGCCCCGCGACACGCCGGGCGACCGGAGCGCGGGAGCGCAAGCGGCCACGGCGGCGCAAGCTAGCCCGCCGGCCACCCGGGTGTAGGTGGGCGGGAGACCGAGTCCTTCTGGCGAATGCGCGGCGCAGTCTCCCCGGGTCCCCGCGTCCCCGCGTCCCACGGCTCCGGGAGCTGGGGGTCCGGCGGCTCTCCGCAGCCACCCGGCGGGCGGTGGGGTCGCGCGAGGCGTGGACCGGGACTTTCGCTATTGTGCGTAGCCCCGGAGCGGCGCGGCGTGGCTGGGGGCGGGGTGGGGGGGACAGCGAGCCTCTGGGGTCCCACAGATTAAAAGCGTCGCTTTGTCAGCCGCTTTTGCGACTGGGGGACTGGGGGAGTCGGAGGCTCTGGGACCCGCGGTTTCTCCGGGCTGCCTTCCCGCAGGAGGCTGGTGCACCGCGGCCGCCCCCTCGGTGCCCTCGCTACACTCCATGGCCCAAGGCTCGCGCCCTCCCGACAAAGAACGCGTGCGGAGCCGACTGCCCGCCGGGGGCTCCTCGGGAACTTTAAATGCCCGCCGAGCTGCTGCAGCCACCGGGGCTGGCGGGGAAGGGAGCCCGCGGCATCCCAGGCCCCCACGGGCCCGGGAAACGCACTTCGCCCAGGGAGCTTTGGAAGGAAAGTGCACGGTAGCCAGGGTCGCATGCCCGCCAGGAGCCGGGTTCCCCTTTGGCTCCTTGATCCTCGGGCCTCTGAGCAGCCCAATTTTTAGCGTCCTCCTAGGCGAGTGGCTGGGGGCTGGGAAGGGACGGCTGAGGGGCACCCAGGACCCCGCGGAATGGAGGGTTTTGTCTGCGGATGCAACCAATTAAGCGTGCAGCCGACTATTGCAGAGTTGTTCGCAGCGCCCAGGGCCGGGGGCGAGCGGGCGGGCGGGCGGGCGGGCGGGGGTTGGGGCATCCGCAGCAATTTCCAAGCCTAGGGACGCGTCTATTGAGAACAGTTAAAGTCCTTTCCCGGCCTTTAAAAAAAAAAAAGCAACAACTTTTCATTTCTTCTTTTGCTTTAAATCGCTTCCCTCGGGCCAATAGGCGGATTAGAAAATAATCCTAAAGTCCTAAATTGCCCCCGAAAAGCGCGAGGTGGGAAATCGAAGAATGTTTGCTGTGTGTTTTGGAGAAACGAGGAGTGTACCTTTTGGAAGTCATCAAAGGAAATAAACTAATCTAGAGGCCTCCGAGTTTTCCCGCTCTGCCCTTGGCGACACTTTACAGTGCATTTGGATCCTGTTTTACACCTCCCAGGAAGTCTCCGCTCTACCCCCTTGCCTCCTACCAGCCACCCAGGGTTTCTGAATTCTACTAATCGCACCCCTCCCCCAAAGTCTAAAGGAAAACGTAATGGGGTCCGGAGGTGGCCAGGAGTTTTTACCTTTGAGTTAAGGCCGAGTTCACAAAGAAAAATGTGTTTCCGATGTGTTTGCTCTAAGTGCCCACTGGCGCTAGTTATCCAATGGAAGTTTCTAAGCACCCCCCCCTCCGCTATCCCCCTCCCCCGCTCTCTAGAATGCGGACTTCCATTGAGAACGCTCATGAGTTGTAATTAGTCTCATTTAAGCACCCAATCTGAAGGAAACGAGTAGATGATTCACCGGAGAGACGTTCAGCGTCCTCTGCGAGTCTATCTTAGCATTTTCTTAACTGCTTTGAGTATTGGCTACTTATCCTAGCACCCAATAAAGTAAAACGTTAATATACCTGGTGACCTCGTGGCTGTTTCAATTTCTCTTTCCCAGATACTTAGATTTTTTTTTTCCCCACTACCTCGTTTTTCTTTCCAGTCCACCCCCCACCTCCGCCCAAGAGTGTCTTAAAAAAAAAAGTTTTGAAGACAACATGTTTATTTTTGTAAAAAGATATTTAAATTTCGACTGGAGACCCTGCCTGTCTCTCCAAAAGGAAGTGGGGAATTGAAGCAATTATCTAGATAATTCAAGCAAAACCTCCCACCTCAGATTTACCATAATTATTTGGAAAATTTAGGGGGGTGTGGAATTATTCTGAGCTGAAGAGTTTGGATAATCGCTCCAATATTTCACTCAGAATGTGTGGGTTGAATCCTAAACCACCTGGAACACAGGCACATAGAGGTGACTGCAGCCATGCCTTTTTTTTTTTCTCCTATCTTTCCATCTATCTACGACTGTTTTTGTTGTTTGAAATAGGTAGTGGTAGTTATAGAAAGAAAATGTTTGTCATTTCTGTGAGTTGCCAAGGGCATAGCCATGCACTCTCCACTTTGTACCTTTGGATGCTTTTCTAGAACGTGCAGCTTTCCCCAGGGTTTGCCATCATTTCGATTTTGAAATATAATCCAGTTTCCACATGTAAAAAGCTTCCTTGAACCCTGGGATTCAAACTATTCCCTTTTGTCAAGGCTGTCCCGCCAGCATCCAACTATTCCAGAGCAGAATGACTTCCAGCAGGTTGGTGGAGCAGCATATGCAGAAAGCACAGCCAGAGTCGGGGGCAATTTCTTTCAGCCGGCCTAGCCACAACAGCTTTTCTTCCTTCTTTACAATCAGGAGCCAACCTGTGAGCCCTCTCCTAAGAGACCCAGAGGAAGACCCAAGGGCAGCAAAAACAAGAGCCCCTCGAAAGCAGCTCAGAAGGTGAGAATTTTCAAGTCAAGCTCTTCCAATGTTATCAATGACTTCCATGTAAAAATTTCCATTCTAAACCTACAACCTGAGGAGTTGGTCTCAGCTGGATAACCCTGTAATCGTTAGATGAGTCTTAACAATTTTTTCCTCCCTCCCATGTTGAGGCTTAGCTTAAGAGCTTCCTGAAGATACAGTGATTTTAGGCAAACAAAAAGCCATCAAATAGTATAAACCTTAAGGGGTGGGGGAGAGTGGGGAAAGGGCTGAGTGGGACGTGGGATAGAAATGATATCATTAATATTTACACCCATGGTGAACCAGTTGAGAATAAATCAAAGCTAGAGATTTTGACAGGTGGTGATATTCCTGCAGTTTCCTCTGGGGGGAAATAAGTAATTGAGATTAATTTATTCAGTGCTTATTTACATGATGACTAGAAGCCAAGTGCCCCTATTATTGTTAAGTACTTGCCAAATAGATGCTAATTAAAAAGAAATCCAATTATGGGTTACTGAAAAGAGTTTCATGAAATCTACAGCTTTAAATGTGGTGATAAAGTACTCTATTTGGGTCAGATCTGAAAGATATTATGTCATAATTAGAAGAAACTTTCCCCCAAACTGTTGTGCTCTCAGACAATTTTAAGCTTTAAAAACAAAATATTTTCTTTATTTAATTTTTTTTTTTTTGGTGGTGGGGGGATGTGATAGAATCCAATCAAGCATGACAGTCTATTTTTTTAAAAAACAGGTTTTAAATTGCACCTTTAAAACCATTTCATCTTGGTCATGTGTGGTAGCAAAGAGAAATTATCTTACAGTAAATGTCTATAGAAAGAAAAGATGAAGACTACATGTCATTTTTGGCCTTATAAAAAATTGGGAATAATTTGCATCTTATTTGTAAGTATGCATTGTAATAGAAAGTAATGGTTTGAAATTAGAATAAATCCCCACAATACCTTCTCAATAGGTTGAAATATACAGCATTTGTGTAAAAAGACTCTGTACTCATCTTCAGGAAAATTAATCTCCCATGTGTACTTTCCTGTGTGGAGGGGGTAGCACTAACCACATTTTATGGGATGCTTCTCAGTGGTCCATTCCTGTCATAGACACTAATAATGTAGAAAGGCCACTTAGGATGTAATTATAACTTTTGGCTGTTTTATTTTAACAGGGTTGGACAAAGTTGAAAGAGCAGATTTCTCTAACAATTGAATTAACTGCCTTTTAAAGTTAATATCTGTAGTGAATATTTAACCACTTATCTCTCAGTTGTCTCTAAATAAACTTGTTATTTAGGTAATAATATAATCTGGTATTCCTAATCTGAATGCTTTCTCTTTCTTCTATTTATATAAATGAACTAAAATAGGACTTTCTTTTTTAAACCCAAAGGATTCTGTGTTATGTTTCTGTGACAGTTATTTACCTGTGCTCTCAGGGGCAGCCCAGGAGGGTCTTAGTAGATATCAGCAGATATTTAAAATATGATGCGCTCACTCAGAAAATGCCTCATCACAATATAAGTTAAGGCATCCTGAAAACTTACCATAAATCCATGATCTGACAGTTAATCTAAGAAGGCAGGTGGATTATCTTCTCGATGTTCCTGTGTAATGCTTCCACTTGAATGAATAGGTAGGAATGGTCCCATCATGGGCTCTTCATCTTAAAAGGCTTATTGTGGACAAAAGGAATGGTAAGACTTGTTCCTGATTTAAAATATAAAGAAACAAAACAAAGCAGAAAAAGTGTGTTCGTTTCCAAGCGTGTTTGTTTTTCAGTGACTTTAGCCAGAAGTATCTACAGCTGGTCCCACTAGGCTGCCTACTTCCTGTAGTGCCTCTGGTCCATTCACATAGTTGTGTCCTTGCTAGACCACAAACACCCCTCCCCTCATAGAAGACCTTTCTCTGAAATCCTTCACTCTTCCAGGCATCTTCATCCCATATACTTCTGTTACAAAAGGTTAACAATGTTAAAACGTAAGACTGTAACATTTTACAAATATAACACTTTACAGATGTAGAATAAATGTTACAAATGTGACTACCTCCATTAGCCTAGAAAGTGACTTATTTTTCTTTAGCTCTATAAATGGCACTTCATTTGGAGAAGATGACACTGAGGACTTTGATGAGTCACTTCTGGGATGGATAAAATGGATGTGTTTCCCTTCCAAATATTTTTATTGGGGCTGCTCCTATGCCTTTATACACAGGACTACCAACTGGGTATTGTATTCTAACAAGGCATGTTTCATTATGATGCTTTTGAACTGAAAACCTTTTAAGAAAGAGTTATGCAGTTCAAAACATGCAAGATGAAAATTCCTTACCAGACTAAGCTGAATACACAGGAGAAAGCCTTCTGTATGATTAATGAAGTATTTTTCTGCACTCTGAGAGTTCTCTCTCTCTCTCTCTCTCTCTCTCTCTCTCTCACACACACACACACACACACACACACACACACAGTGCTAGTAAATACTTGAGAGAAACAAACCTTCAAATAAGGGGAGATGTAGTGTACACTGGAGTCCTGTTTAAATTTTCTTGCTGGTTTGGAACTTTTTTTTTTTTTTTTAACTAAGTTTATGCTTGGACTGAGCCACTGGCTTTGGGCATTTGAAAACAAAATTGCTCATTAGAAAATTGACAGCGAGAAACTTGACAGTACATGCAGAATGCTGCAAGGCCAGGTGGATGAACAGTTACTAAATTAGCTGTTCTTAAAATTTCAATAGAGTCCGTCTTTGTGTGCCATGCACAAGAAAGACATTTGTGAAAAGGCAATTTGTTGTGTTTAGAACATATGGGGGAGATGATAATTATTCTTCCATCAAAATTAATTCTGTGGCTAACCCTTGTGTGGCCATAATAGTCACTCCTAGAAACTCTTCCGCTCTGGATGTAACCTTCATAAAAAGAAATTAGAATTCGATGTCTTCTAGACTAAACAGTTTGTTTGAGTGTGTGAGTGTGTGTCTTTACCTCCATGTTCTTTTGTTTTTAGGTCCAGGGATACACGTGACCAGTTACCTCCTAACCTTTTGTGTTCTGGTTCCTCACTCTTGTGCTTGCACTTCACTGGAGATGCTGCATATTTTCACCTCCTTCGTGTGTTGAGAATTTTGTCGTTACTTTTTATCAGGAGAGAATGCTGGAAGGTTGACACTCAAATCTCTACTTTAGGCCATAGGTCAAACTCAGCTTCAAGCTTCAAAGCTGGTCTCGTTCGGGCCCTTCTGAGGGTGTTGAATGAAGTCTCAACAGAAAGATTTCAGGCACGTGGAAACCCTAGTTCATAATCTCAGAGGCTTGCTTGGCCGCCCCTGTCAGTTGAGGTGCAATGGCCAGATTAGGGAACAGTGTACTGAATGCAAGTTGCATCTGGGCAAAATCTGTACACTCTGAATAACACATTCGGAACACACATTTAATTCCATCTCCAGACATAAGGGAAACAAGCCCTGCGGCTAACTGGGTACTCTATAGACTGAGTCTACATCATTTGTTTTCCTAATAAGTGATTGGTTTAATTTTTTCCCATAAATTATTACTAATATCAATGACAGACAGTTTAGGAATAGAGAAGGAAGGAAGGTGGGACTTACCATTTCATTTCTACTGCAGAGGCTAGCTGCTGGGTGAGGACAGGTTTGTCTTTAGAGCATTGGAGTCCATGGAAGAGAGGGACTGAAGGCAGCCTCTGCTGATTCTGTCAAAGATGACCCTGGGGATGACCATAAAGCTCTACCCTGTAGCTTCTACAGCACAAGTGTGACTTAATGTCATCCCTCTGTGCTTTAATGAGCAGGTAAGTTCTTGTGTGAGGCTCAGGGCCCCAGCAAAGCCCATGTAAGGCAGGTATAACAAAAGAGCGCATAGCTATTATCTCTGCCCTCTTAATACTTGGAATTGACTTACTTCAACAGTAAACTCAGTTTTTAAAAGTTTCACTTGGCCAGGGAAGAGGAAGCCTTGATGCAGCTGTGAACTTCACATGACACCGCCATCACGCTGTCCCAGATCATGACACAAATCGGGGAGATCCAGGTGCATCAGGGCTATTTTATCCAGTTACTTTACGCCGGGGAGACCCACACTCCTGTTTCTCTGGAAACTACCAGTCTTCTTACCTCTCTGCTCCAGAGCCCCCCAATTACTTCAGCTGACCTATATCTTTGGCCCACCTCTATCTCAGGGTCTGAGCAGATCACTCTGTGAAGGAGACCGAATACTCCATATTGGGATTCGATTGTATTTCAGCTCTCTGTTGAGAAAAGACGCGGTGATGGACAGCATTTTATGCCAGTTAAGTCATTCAAACCTGCCTTGTCTTGTGAGCTTTTTGCCGTTTCCAGAGTTCACCTCGGAACCAACCATGCAGCCTACACAAGGGTGGGAACTAAATTTGGAACCCTGGATGCTAAAGCTCTTAGCTAAGCACCTGTGCTCAGTTAACCCGGAGAAAATGGTGAATAGAGAACCAGCAATATTTTTAAACTAGTTTATATTTACTTATATAGCTTCACGCACTGAGCGATTTTGAATGGCATATGATGCCATTTATTTGTTTGTTTATCTTTAAGCGCTGGAAGTGAAATCTGAGACGTTGCACAGGCTAGAAGAGCGCTTGACCACTGGACTACACCCTCCCCCCCCCCAGCTTTCCTGTGAACCTTTATGTCATTGCTATTTTATCTGATGGTGAAAGAGGTAGGGAGTCAGTTTAGAGTGGGGAAGTCTCCAGCTTTTAAGGCAAGAGCTCTTCCTACGATTTCAGCTTTGGTTTTAACTTACCGTGTGTGTATGTGGAAGCAGATAAGCAAAATAATAGCAAGTAAACTCACGTACGTGATTCCACGTCACTGAATCTCCCATGAAGTGGGACCCTGGAGAGGGAATGACTTCCCTGCTTAAATAGAAGTGTTCTGGGGGCCTAAAGGCTCAGTAGGGACACTTTGTAAGGGCAACACTTCAAAGTAGTAGTGTTGCATTACATCTGAGGTCCCGGTCAATACTACAGTCTTGCTGGGCCCATCACAAATAGATTATCGATCAATTAAAGTGTGAAGATCACTGTGGCCTTCACAAATGATCAACCTGAATCATTGTAAACTGCCACATTTCCAGTGTTCAAACCCCTCTGAAGTTCGTCCTTAGGTTTCTGGGGATTGCCCGGGGTGTTTATATAGTATCGACCGCAAGGTTGATGTCTTTCGTCTTCCTTAATTTCTGTACGGTCTGAAGTAAACATGTGAGAAGCTTCAAAGACATGAAGGCGGAGGGATATGTGTGTCTTTCGCCACCAATGCTCGTGACAATCCAAAATAATCCATAAGGTTTGCAGACTGCTATAATCCAAATGTTTCATAGTTGGTCAAATGAAAAGGCTACAAGAGATGGTTTTAAAGTTTTACCAAGCTCCTGAGGTTTGATGGGAATAGGGAAAGAACACACATACATACATGCACACACACACACACACACATGCATGAGTGTGCAAGTGCGTGCACACACATGCACACAAACGAGTGCGCGCACACACACCTCCCACACACACATACTTCTTGCCTCCCCACCTGTCTCTCTTCGTCATCTCCCCGACCTCCTCCTTCCCTTCAGCCCTCTCTTTTTCTTCCTTTCACTAACAGGCAGTGAATACTGCCTCTAATATATCGGCACCAACTTTCATCACCATTTGCAAAATCAGGGGAGATGTTCACGAGATGAATCTTCTGTTTTAATTTTTTAAAATATGGAAATAACCACAGGCTTGGAGAACCCAGCACCTTTTAAAGACAGAGATACACCTTCCATTTAATGCCATCCCACACTTTCCAGGATTTGCCTCTAATCATTTAAAATTTAGGATATGATTCTGAATTATGCGCTTTACCAAGGCATAAAGAATATAATGAAGGCAGCCAAGGAGAAAGCCCCTTGAGGTATGAGGGGTGTGAATACTAGTGTAATGGTGCTGGTAAACCTGAAATTTTAAGTTTTCTCAAAGGCAGAAAGCCTACTGGTTCTCTTTCCCTCTATAACAGCAGAAAACACTTAAAACTAGTTTTGTCTCAATTATACACGTGTATGGAGTACAGAGCCAAAATCTATCCCAGAGAAAGCAAGGTAAATATTCACCTTTATAGCGTCATATACGCTGAGGCTTTAAAACAAGTACCCTCAGAGTTTTGTTTGCCTTCTTTCAGAGAGGGCCCAGTGAGCATTAAAGACACATACACAAGCCCGTCAAAGGCACAGTTTCCCAGTATCTGAAAAATCCTGGAGCTAATCAGGTTTATAAACTAAAACCCCAGCTTGTTCTGCAGCCTTTGTGGAGTTGGATCTGAATGTTTCCGTAACGTGGGTTTTAAAGAACCAAGCAAACCTCCCAGATCGGGGCCACACGGGAGCAGTCAGCGTGTTCCTGCTAGATGTCATCTCAGAAGAGGGTTTCAGTTTACACGGGACACCAGACTCTAAGGCCAGGGGAGCAAGTTTACTTTTAACAAGTCAAAGTGATAATCGTGATCTTACACCCTTTCATTAACGGTATGAATTTTATTTCTCAATGGGCTTTTTGTAAATGAGATAGTGGTTTAAAACTTATCTTATTTGCCAGGCTTTCTCTCCCCTCTCTTTCTTTGAGAGATCTGTTTTCTCAGACCGTAAAATGTAGGTCTTTAAAAAGGAGATCCTTTAAAAAAAGAAAAAATCCTTCTCTTCGGTAGATTTCAGATACGGCCAGGTCATATCATAGCCCCTAGGATGTAAGAATTAAACAAGAAATACCTGATAAAGCCCTGTTACCTTCAAGGTTAATAGCAGCCTCCCCTATACTTGGGGGACCACCCCAGTTCAAATGAGAAGGGCTTCCTGTGTTTCATGTTCCTGTAATTCATTACTGGGTAAACTGTGGACTCTGAGCTGCTTCCAAAGATGAGCTCAAATGAGCCTCTCTCCCAGGGGACTGTGCGCCTTTACAACTCACTGTATACAGCCAGGCGTTTCTTCAAAGTTTCCTTCTAAAGGAGTCAAGTATACTGGAATAGTTTTGCCTTGATTCAACTGCCTGTGGGATCGGACCAACTTGAAGGAGACATTTGTCTTAAGCCTTCTATCCTGTTAGGTATGAAAAGACATTTTCGAGCATTGTGTTTGAGGGTGGGCACTTTCAGGTACCTTGATGTCTCCCCTCAAAGTTCAGCTTACCTCTACTTTGCTGAGGAAATCCAACTAAGTCTCCTAGGGACAGGTCATAAAACTAGGATGTCAGAGAAAGGTCTCAGACCTGAGTTTGATAAAACAAGACACCTTCATCCATGCAGGGGACAATTTGGGAACCAAATGTGATTTTCTGGGTGTCCCCAGCTTTCACTTACATTAAAATCCATGCTTGTAAGACTAAAGGTCAGGCAATGCTCTAACTTTGACCATAAAGGAATCCTTGGTTGACCCCGAGCAAAGCCAGAAGCAATGACAGCAAAGACAGACCCAAATCTTACAGTTAGCTAAAGACCCTAAAAGCTACCAAAATTTCTGTTAGTTTCCAGAAAGGAGGTAAGTCAGTGGCTCTGGTAACAGAGCCCTCTCTCGAGCACTGGTAAGAGGGTTTCGGCAGTCTCGGGAGTCGAACAGAGCTGGGTTCGAATCTCAGGTCCCTCACTCATTGGCGTTATAGGACCTAACTCAACTAGGATTTAGTTGCTCATCTGCAAAGTGAAATAATGATGTTCTTGTTAGAAGGCTGCCCTAAGGATTAAAATAACGCGTGTACCTAACTTAAATCAGAGTACTTTAAATGCTTAATTAAATTGGAGATGACTTTATGATCATATAAAGCTTGTGCTAATGATGGACCTAGATAAACCTATGTCTAGATACCTATGCCAGCTACATATCTGCTCTCTCTCTCTCTCTCTCTCTCTCTCTCTCTCTCTCTCTCTCTCT
>NW_021621071.1:10134258-10153484 GCF_004785775.1 Grammomys surdaster | reverse complement strand
CTCTCTCTCTCTCTCTCTCTCTCTCTCTCTCTCTCTCTCTCTCTCTGTCTGTCTCATCATTTATATTCATCTATTTTAATTCGGTAAGTTGAAGGGGGAAAGATGGTTTCATTTGTCACCACAGGCTCCTAATATCTCATTTTAGTATCACTGTATCAAGATCCACCAGCTATTCATTCAGGTAACAAAACTAAATTGCAACGTAAGTTGTCCTGACTCAGTCTACCTCCACTTTCTGCATTGAGAGCTCTTAGGGTGACGGGTGACCCATCTATACAACAGTACATTCTCAGCTTCTGTTTTCAGAAAAGTATAAGCTTTGTGTGCTTCTTATAGAAGGTAGATGCTGTGTGTGTGTGTGTGTGTGCGCGCGCGCACGTGCACGCACATTGGTTGTATTGATGAGCTTGGGGAGTAGAATAAGAGTGTCTAAGGCTAATTAGTTACTTTATGTATGTTAAAATTGGAATGAAGTAGAAATAAATAACTAATATCAGAAAAATCTGTGCAATATAGCAATGAAGCATACTCAAGTTGAGAGGAAATGGTTTCATGTCAAATTCATGTTGCGTGTGAAATTATAGTTAATAATGCCAATCTTTAATTATTTTTCTGCAACCCTTGTTTAAATCTCTGACACACTGGTGATTTTCACTGGTGTTTTCTCACCTTCTCTCCCTCCTTCCCTCCCTCCCTTCCTCCTTCCCTCCCTCCCTCCCTCCTTCCCTCCTTTCCTCCCTCCCTCTTCCTACTTTAGGCTGAATGATTGACAGGTGGTTGTTTTGGATATAGAACAGGAAATTAGTCATTCAGAAGTTGGCAGATGTTTATTGTTTCATATTAAAGCGTTTATATATTATTTCTTACATTCCGACTTGCTTTCCATAGTAATGCAGAGAGAACTGTTTTATTATTTAAAATTAACCTGTCCATATTAATTTTTCTAACTGGTTGCAAAAGGAGAGTCTTGACCACTGAGGGGGGTGTTCGTTCTGTAAAATGTTAATTTGCATAAATTATGGGATGTGGGAATATTTCTCTTGTATAATCAGAAACAAAGGCGAAATGGATTTAACAAAAGCATATTCATGAACTTCAGAGGAGGTCACCCCATGGGAGTCTTTTATGGTGAGGGGTTGCATAGATACCCCTTTATAGCATGCAGCAAACAGTGAAGAAGCAGCAGCCTCGGAAAACCACAGAAGATGAGGTGTCCAAGAGAAAGCGATTGCTAAGACATTCTTTAAACCTCATCTGCAGTCCGGAACATTCTAATTGGTCATGTATTCCTTGGTACAGCACTTGTTAATAATGCCAGGCAGGAGACTACATGGTTTCCTTTCTTGTTTTGCAGAAAGCAGAGACCATTGGAGAAAAACGGCCAAGAGGCAGACCTAGGAAATGGGTGAGTGAGGAGATAAAATTTCCATGCTTATCAGGAAAAGAGTGTCTTTTTTGAAAAGCTAAAATGAAAACAAAAGCATTGTTTTTTCTTCGAGGATGGTGTGAATTGGTAACTTGGAAGACTGAGGCAGGGACCTCTGATAACTTCTTACCATTTGGCTCCAGAGTTTACAGCTTGTTGTCCCTGGGACGTGACTCCTTCCTTCTTTCTCTTTCCACATCAAAGGAGTCTTCACTCTCCCTCAAAGAGTAACAAAGAGACGATTTGTTTATGGGTCGGGTAACTAGAGTTAAAGGTAGTGTGAACCCTCAGAAGTTGCCTGCCAAGCTGATAACATTCAGAGGAAACGTGTGTGAGATCACTTTTCAAAAATGTTTTTCTCTTTCTGGTTTCCTCTTTTGGACTACTCTGATTCTCTAGGTGGTCTGTATGTTCTTTAGCACGTTGCCTTCTTCAGGAAACAGGTGTAATTTCCAGTGTTCTCAGCGAACCTTAATTATCATTCTGCATAGAGACAAGAGAGGCACTGGTTCCAAGCACCTTACCCACAGTCTCCTGGAATGTCTTTCCCACTGGGGTCTCCAAGGCAAAGGAAGCTGTTTCTCAAGAAGGTGGCTGGCTCCTCTGGCCCCAGCCAGTCTGCCTCGCTCCTTTGCTCCCCTCCCCCAAAGCGTTTCCCTGGTTTGTGCCTGCCCTCCCTTGTAACGTTCCTTCCTGCTCTTCTGGGCTCTGTTTCCCCTGTTAGCTTGCCGGTCCTTTCTTCCTCAGTCCTGCATGGCTTTCTATTTATACTTTGGTGTTGTCTTTCATTTAATTTATTCATCTTGTATTTTCCCCCCTCTGCTCCCACATGTGTTAGGATTAGATTTCTTAGCACAAGGGAAACGGGGATGATGTTTAGATTAAAAACATCTCAGTGCTACAGTGTAACCTTAAAGTGAATGCGTTTTATTTAGACTTGTTTCCCAAGAAGTGAATTCTCTCCACATCTTATCTACAGGGTCATCCTTCAGTCTAAAGCCCATTGCCTTAAACAATGGGGTTGCACAGCCCCCTTGGCTGCCTCTTCCTTCCACAAATGCCCAAGACTTAGAAAATCTAGAAAATCTTCACTCCACTCTGGAACCTCCCCCCACGCCCCAATCTCTATGCCTAACCCCTGAAATATGTAAAGCAATTGCTTTCAATGTCATCCACACTAAGCTTTTAAATATTTGAGGACAATTAACATAAGCCATTTGTTCTCTTTGCTGGTATGCCTCTCTTTAAACCTTCTGCCCCTACCCCACCCCACCCCACCCCACCCCACCCTCCACCCTGCATTAAGGAACATTCTTATTCATTGCCGAGTAGGTTTGTTCTTTAAATGATCTCAGGTATATTTCTCAGAGCTAAGCATCATCCTCTAGGAGTGGGTTCTGTAGGTGGTGGCTTTATTACCTCTCTTGTACACATGGTTATCTATTGCTGCTTAGTCAACTTCCCTGGAACACACTAGTGTGAACAGGCTACTTGATCACACTCTCCTGTACTTCGGGTCAAGCGTATGAACAAGATGGAGCAGAAAGGTTCTACAGGGAGAGGTCAGAAGCCTCTGCTAAGAGGACTCTAGCATTTAGCAATGCCTCTAAACTTCAGGTCCAGTTATCTGATTGGTTGGAAGTTGTTCCTATGTGCATGTGTCCCCAGACAGCTCACACTGTAGTCTGATGGTCTCTCTAGTCGGATGGCGTCAGCCTTCTTATTGGCACTCCCGGTTCAATTACTGGGAAAGAGCCACAAACTTGCTCCTGGAAATCAAAAAGTACCACAGCTGTTCCACTGTAGCCAGCACAGTGCTAGGGCATACAAGCTAACTGCAGACCTGCCTGATGTTTCCTGTGCATCCGTACTCTGAACACACACCCAGTCCTCCTGATGACACAACAAGAAAGACCTGGATCCTTTTTCTAATAGTCAGTTGAAGATCTTTGAGGTCAGGATTAGTAAGACTAAAATGAAATAGGCTGTGAGCAGATACAGAGGGAATTAACTAGGCAAATACCTTCTAGCATGCAAAACTCCTGCTTTTCACACCCATCACTTTTGCACTAAGGTTCAAGAGCTAACCTCCACAGGTCTTAGTCACATCTGCTCTTTCTCTGAAACATTCAGTGGCTCCAGAATTGGTTGACAGATTGATTAAAGCCTACCCCAGTGCTTCAGAACCCACTCCCTTTGTGGCTCACAGAGCTGTTTCCTCCAAAATAGAGAGCAATTAAAGGGTCTGTATAATTTTTCCCTAAGGGGTTCTTGTTTATTTGGAGGGTTTCTAGACTGTAGACATCTGATCTTCATGCTGGGCAAGAAGTGTTCGGAAGCATCAGCCATGGAGACCTTGGCTTCCTGACAACAGCTATGTGACCCTCCCCCCCAGCCCCTCCATTGACTTACCTGGTCTCTCATTTTTAATGCCTGGGAGGGTGGCGAGCTATGTGTGGTGCATGGTAGCAAGTCCTTGAGCTGGGCTTAGAAGAAGAGTCACTCCACTTAGGAGAGGAAATCAAAGGAAATGGCATATTTTTTCTAGACAACATGTTTCCTCTTTGCTTGTATATCTTCTGCTGGTGATTTGTGCAATCAGTCACAGCAAGGCCTTCAGTTCAGTGAGATTATTTGCAGGGAAGTTTGTATGGAGAAATAAATCACTGCATTTTTTTTTCCATAGGAAATGGGCTTGTGCTTTATGTAGGGATGATTCCTTCCAACGGTTACATTCACTGACATCCTTGAGTTGGGGATATAGCTTTGAACTGACTGATTTACTTGGTATTTGGCTTAGAGGCCAGATTGTTTCCTTTATTCTTATAGGTTTTGTTTTAAAGTTCTTTTGCTTAAAAAAAAAAGTCCTATGAATCTTTTTTTTTTTTTTTAACAAGAAATTCATTTAAATAACAAGATGCTTGACTCAAAGAGAGTTCCAGGATCCATTCTTTTTCCAGTGTAGTTAACCCTTCCTCAAGGTAGATCGCCCTGCTTGTAACATCTAGATACAGAAAAGTTACAAAATTGCCTTTGGTTTCACAATGATAAGTGAACAAGGTAGGCAGGGTGTTTTATGTTGTTGAGCTTTTTTGATTGAATCAGTGAGAGCAGAACAGCTCATTGGATTAAGATATGGGTGCCACCAATGGAGACAGGGAATATTTCCACAGAACTTAGTGACTGCCCCCAGACTGTCTCCAACTGACGGCGACCAGAAAAGGACATTTGTCATTTAGTTAAAGAAGGAAAGAAAAAAGGAGGGGGGGGGGAAGAAAAACCTGTTCGTGCACACACACCAATTACTTTGTGTGTAATTAAGGAATGGGGAAGAGGAAATGAGAGAGAAAGGTATACTGTGGTAGTCAGGATGGGGTAGAGCCAAACTGAGGATTTCTGATCAATAATGTATTCTTGTCAACAAGAAAATTCTGGAGTAAAGTGGCAGCTTCCCTTTTTCAGTAGATACCCCCTGTCTGCTGCTGGAACACACCAATCGAATCTTCAGCCTCCATTTCTGACTGTGCGTGTGTCTCATTGACTGTTACCCATCACTCTAGACCGTCATCTGCCTCCCTGACAGACCAGGCTCTTCACCACAGGCTTTCATTGATTTAAAGGCACCATTTGCTTCTAGAACGCACTGCTCACCCCCTTCAAATTCATTTGACCGTTGTTCCTTTGGTGTTTTACTAATCATGACAAGTGTTGGGGCCTCCTCCGTTGCTCCTTCGTAAATTTGGCTTCAGATATACACCCTGACTTATTAATCTTACAGACCTACATAACTTGCCTGGAAAAGAATATTTAGTGTCACTGGGATCAGTAGTTGGGATCAAGAGTCGATTCACCAAAAATGTGTGACTCTGAAGATAGCCTGGCATCAGCCCTGCCCCTTAGAAAGGATGAGGGACTGGCGGGTCCAGTGATCCCATGAGCATCTTAACTAGAGATAGTTAGGAGGACTGCTACTGTCCATTGCTTCCTTAGGTCTGTTCTCCTGCTGGTTTGATTAGAGGTAAGATCTATTATTTTGATAGGGATTTTCTGGATTTTCAGTCTCTATCTGTGCAAGTAAGAGGTCAGATGTAAAAAGAGGGGAGAGAACAAAACCTACAATTCCTTCACAGCCAAGGGTCAAAAAGCAGGATTTGGGGGCTTGGGGTTCAAGTTTTGACCCACCACTCAGCTAACTGTATCATCTTGAACAAATGACCCGATTATCCCGAGGACCCTTTTCTCCTCTAAAAAAGGTAGGATTCTCAGAATCCGTGTGAGTGTTAAGTGAGAAAACGTGTGCGAAGGCTCCGAACAACTCTCAAGGCATGGTGCTTGGTAAACACTAGACATCATATTTAACACTGTTGTTACGCTGGATGCTTAATGCCAACTACAGCCTGCGCTTCAGTTACCCACAGTGCCAGTAGTTAGGCACGAGGCGCAGTGAGCGTCTCACACCACACTGACCACACTCTCTCTTGGTGTACCGCGTCTTCAATGTGTCTTGGTTGCTGATCCTCAAGTTTAAGCCTTGTCCACTAGTAATATAAGCCTTGCCCACTAGTGACATTAAAGTAGGTTTTATATCCGTTCACACAAGGGAAACATTTTACATCGATGCTAAAAGCCTTTCTCTTTATAGTAGGAGTTTGATGCTGTGCCTTAATTTAATTTGAAAATTACTTTTTGTACTGTTTACCTTAATATGTGCTTATAGAAACTTGACAATTCTAGTTCTCAGGACATCTTTATCATCCCATTAGTTGGTCCTCTTACCCACAACATTTAGGTAACTCCTGTATGTCTCCACTTTGCCTTGAAGTGGCGCTTATCACCTAACTAGTTCAGGGACAGAAAACGTTTAGAAAACATCTGAGAGCGTGGGACTCAGGCTCAGGGGCACAAGGACATAGTATTAATGTTCTCTTCTCTTATGAGACATATCTTCCAGATGTTTCTTAGGATGTTTCTGGGAGAAGAGAAGCTGGGAGAAGAGAAGCAAGGGATAGACACATGGAATAAGAGGGTGAAGACTATCAGTGCCTTTACCTTGTTTGTTTTTAAAACATTTTCAACAAAGAAAAGTACACCTTTATAGAAACTAATACTTTTTTTTTTCTAAAAGGAAAAAAAAATTATTCTGGAGATCATGGAACTGACCCAGAAACTGACCCAAGGACCAGGTGCCGACTTTAGAGGGTCACTAGAAAGTCACTAACGGTCCCAGCTGTTTCCTTGGCTGCTGATAATCTTTATTTGGCAGTGGGGTGTGTGCAGGATGTTAAGTTAAAAATATACATTTCCACTTCGCCTCCTTCCAGGGGCACTTACTTTTATTAAAAAGAGCTTGTGGCACACAGGAAAGTGATGTCGTTTTGTTTGCGAGCCACACATTTGAAGATAGACAAGAATGGAGGTTGTATCTTTCCTGCTTTTCTTGAAATGTAAGGGATAATTTGAGGACCTAGCAGGAGATGCTAACTCAGAATAAATTGGATCTCGTCAGACCAATGGAAACTGTTTTCGTTCAAGGATTCCAAGCATCCGTGTGCTGAAGAACCTGGAAATCTACTTGAAAGAAAAGCATTAGGTTTCTATTTTTATTTCTCTACTGTCTGGATGTATGCTTCCTTTTGAAAAACTTGTACCCATTGCAACTTAACACTTGCCTTGTTTGCAGTGTTTAGGAAGAGTTATCCAGTAATGCAGAGTGCACACAATTTTAAGGTTGTATGGGGGTCAGAGGGGAAGAAACAACCTTGATATAACATTTAAAAAAAGTCAGCTAAATGGAATTAGTAAAAACAATAAGCTCATTTATTTTCACTTAAAAACGTTCAATAATAGCATGCTTTAAAAAACCAGCAGAACTTCCATACCACCCAGCTATTGCACAAGAGTATTCCCGGTCTTATCAGTAGATATATTTGATGTTTCCTGCCATGCTGCACTCATACAATGGAATATTATTCAGTCGTGAAGAAAAACGAAGTTGTAGAATTTGCAGGAATACAGATGGACTTGGAACCCTGAAAGAAAATCACATGTTCTCCCTCATATGCAGATCCTAGCCTGAAACTTATACATGCATATGCAAAGAGGTGATGGCATCAGGTTTAGTCTAGAGTTTAGAACAAAGACCAAGCTATTAGGTGGTGAAGATGAAGGGGATATAGCCCAGAGGGCCTCTGAGTCACGAGAGAGCCTCTGAGTCACGAAAGAGCATCCAGGTCATGGGAGAGCATCCGAGTCATGACAGAGCATCCGAGTCACGAGAGACCGTCTGAGTCACGAGAGAGCATCGAAACTTAATATTTTAATATCGTTTCAACTCTGTCATTGTTCTTTTTTTTCCTTTTGTTTCAAAGAAGCAAAAAAAAAAATGCAGTTGATAATAAGGCAGGAAACCCCCAGGGAAGCTCCATGGCTTCAGAATGTCCATTCTTCTAAATGGATGCTCACTGAGATGGAGAGAGGGAGAAGGAGAGAGAGAGAGAGAGAGAGAGAGAGAGAGAGAGAGAGAGAGAGAGAGGGAGAGAGAGAGAGAGAGAGAGAGAGAGAGCAAGCTGTGCCATCAGTAAAGCCAATAGATTTCTCTGTGTACTTAGTAATTACAGTAGGAAGGTGTCATGGCTGGGCATGGTGGCACAGGCTTTAACCCCAGCACATGGGAAGCAAGAGTAGCCAGAGCTCCATGAGTTTTAGGCTAGCCTGAGCTACATAGTGAGATGGTATCTATCTCAATAGAAAAAGAAGTGTCATGTTGATTCTAATTATATACTATGATAGCTTTCACTGTTTTGTACAGAGCCCTGTATATAACACACACACACACACACACACACACACACACAAATACTTTCAACATTTTATAGCATTAAGTCAAGCCGCACTTGTGGTCTAAATTCCTTTGGGCAGGTCGCTTCATTTACTCGTGCATTTTCTCATACTCAAGGACCCCAAAGAAACATTGTCTGTGTGTAGTGAGTGCCATGCACTGGTAGCTGTAAGACATACATTTCCCTATGGCCCAGGGACTGATGATGAAGCCTTTGGTCTCCTTCTTTGCTGTGTTGCCCCTCTTTGGCCATTTCACCATTAGTACCTCCACCAGATGGGAGCAAGAAAAGGGGCAAACACTGGTAAACTTTGGCTTTGGTGGGACAAAGCCTAGAAGTCATGTCCTGGTCTTTGGATTAGCTGAGTGTACTGTGTCCCAATCACTGTCTGCAGGAAGAGCTGAATACAACTATGACAACGAAGGCTGTTTTCTCACACAGCATTTATCCATTCTCATAATAAATATGATCACAGAATGTAAGGAGCTTCATTTCAGACCTCGAGTAAACACAAGTATCCTTTCATGAATATTTCCTTAACAGTGATTAGGGACCTCAGGTTATATTTGGTCTAAGGCTTTTTGTCCATATTTAAATTCAAAGAATTGCACCAAATCTGATCCTGCATTAGATTCTGGTTGTGGAATAACAGTTCTTTAAACTGAGGCAACGTGGATGAGATTGTCTATGATATTGAAAGGGTCTTATCTGGTTGTTAAAAAGTCACGACGCTTTCAATGCCCTAGGCCTGTAACAATTTTTGGTGTTTTTGTTTTTGAGACAGGGTTTCTCTGCATAGAGTTGGCTGTCTTGGAACTCAGTCTGTAGACCAGGCTGATCTTGAACTTAAGAGATCCTCCTGTCTCTGCCTTCCAAGTGCTGGGATTAAAGACGTGTGCCACTACCACCCAACACATGTAATAAATTTAATGAAAAAAATGTTATGAAGACAATCTGAACTAGGTGTCTGAAAGAGGCCTACATGACTATGTGTATTACAGATTCAATAACTTTGCCCAGAAAGTGGTGCTTGAACGTAGCAGTAGCCTGCACTGAGATAGTGGCTTCCTAAATTTGTCTTTGTCCTCTTGTTTGTGCTTACCTCATGCTTGGAGACTGCACCATTTAATCCCCAGGACTCCAATTCAGAGACTTTGGCTGTTGTAGTAAGTATTTAAAACGGCCTCATGGCTCAAGCCAACTATCTAAGCTGCAACGGCTCTGCCTAGCTCAGCCGCCATGTTCTGTGGCTAGAGGCCATGTGCGCGCAGCAGCTAGAACGGGCCTGCTAGAAACACCAGCCCTGCCACCCACAAGACACCAGCGTGGGAGATGGCTCTGCCAATCTTCCACGCTGTCTCCGCAAGGCTGGGCAGTGCCCAGACCATTCCGCCATCCATGCAGGCCCAGTAAGAGAACGAGACTCTAATTCTTATAGATTAATCAAAGGCTTTATATGTTTGATAATGATTAATAACAAGATGCCCATACAAAGAGAGTTGTATCCCAATTAGCTAACCTAATTATAAGTTTATAAGTTGTTCCCCACGAGTGCTCTCCATACCTGTGTGGTTCAACATCCTCCTACCTCTCTGCCCTCTCTAGCTCCTCCTCTTCCTTTTCCTCTTCCTCTCCTAACTCCTCCTACACTGGCATTGTGTGATTTTTTTTTTCCAAGCATTTTGCTAATGTCTTTTAAGGATACTATGAGTCAAACCTGTGCCAAGTCCTGGGAAGGTAAGGGCCAGCAAAGTAAATGGGAGCTGACTTAGCCTGGGAAATCTACAAAGGAAACCCATCGTTTGATCAAGACCTCTGTTAATAAGGAATATATGAATGGGTGGCATGGAGGTGGGTACAGTGCTCTGTTATTCCAGACAGTACACCAGGTGTCCAGACAGCAGTAAATGAATAGTTTGAATTGAGACACATTTTATCTAGTTAGTACAAGCTTGGAAATACAGGCATTGATAGTCTGTTACATGCTCTATGGAGAAGAGAAATTAGGAAGACCTTGATAATTAGGTTGCTCTTGGTGTTTCTCAGCAGAGATTGCTGTGTGCAATTTAATGTTTATGAAGATATATTTGAAATTACCAGGTCTTAAGGAAACCTCATTGCATACTTCAGTATTTCTGAATACCCTTCCTTACTGAAAAATGAGCTCTTTGCAAGTCAGAGGCATGTATATATGTGTGTGTGTGTGTGTGTGTGTGTCTGTGTGTGTGTCTGTGTCTGTGTCTGTGTCTGTGTCTGTGTCTGTGTGTCTGTGTGTCTTAGCACTGAAGACAGAAGAGAACTAAGCAGAGTCATTAATAGCTTAGCCTGCCTGGGTTCAGATACCCACTTAATCAAGGCAAGTCACTCACTGTTGCCAGCCACCAGGCCCATGCATGCAAGACAAAGCTTCCACAAGGGGTTGTGAAGAATCCTGTGAGAAGACATGAGCAGCTTTGCTCAGCAATCATGCGTGTGTTCATTGTAGTTCTTGGTATTAGTTCACTTCAGGCCTATAGCCATATCTAATTAAAATTTACTGACTAGAATGCAGTTTTTCTTTAGTGTAGATAAGCTCTATATGATAAAGCAAGCTCTTTGAATATTTATTTTCCAGTAGCAAGCATAGGTTGACATTCATTCTTTGGCTTCTTGTTTTCTCTTAAGTCTGACAATTCATATTTTTCAAGAAATTATATTAGGTTTAAGCGCACACAACCTGTAGGTGTTAAAACATTGGCTTCAAATAGCTTCAAATGTTAGCTGATTCCCTTGTTGCTTAGTAAATTGGCGGTGGGTCTATTTCACAGGCCCCCAAAGGATTGTGCCTCCTGTTGCCTCTGCCTCCGCCTCTACTTCTGGAAATGTCAGTCTGCTTTCTAAAATAGACTTGAGCTCAGTCCCTTGAAAGGCCTTTTTGACCCAATTTTGGGTCATCTCCCAAGAGAAGAACTCACTGTTGGTTTAAACCTCAAAAAACCATTTTCTAAGGTAGTTCCTCATGTTGTAGACAGAAACTCATTCTAATGCCCTGCTTGTGTTCTGTTCCCTTGCCGTAAACTTTACTCCTAGCACAACATTAAAGAAAAGGGGGAAATCACTCAGTAATGCTTCTTCAAAAGGTCTTCTGTAGGCATCTTATAGAATTTACATCGATGGAGAGAGGCAGTGGGTATGCTACCAGTGTTTCATGGGGAGGCAGTTGAACCCAGAAAGCATTTTTTACTGACACTCTTTAAGTGCTAGCCTGTGTGTGTGTGTGTGTTTGTGTATGTGTGTATATATATGTGTGTATATGTGTATATATGTATATGTGTGTTTATGTGTATATATGTGTATGTGTTTAGGTATATATAGTGTATTTGTGTATGTGTGTATATGTATATATGTGTTTATGTGTATATATTAGTATGTATGTATATGTGCATGTTTGTGTATGTATGTATATGCATGTTTGTATATATATGTGTATGTGTGTATATGAGTATTTGTGTGTGTGTGTGCGTATATGTGTATATGTGTACATGTATATATTTATGTGTGTGTGTGTGTGTATACATTTGTGAACCTAAGTTTCTTCTTCTGGATGTAGAAGTTATGGCCAGTTCTCCCTTCCAGCCCCATGCTCCCAGAAATAGGACTCAGTCTCAAAATATATTTATAAATGCCTTGACCATATAGTTAGACTCTGCTCTGACTAGATCATAACTAAAATAAGCCACTCATTTTAACCTACATTCTGTTATGTGGCTGGTTACCCGTGCTCAGGCAACACGAGTCTGTCTCCTCATGTCTTCCTGGGCAGATCTCTTAAAAATTTACGGTATCTGGGACATGAAATTGTTGATACCTGTGTAGTTTTAGCTGATGCCCCAAGGGATGCTCAGGATGGTATTGATTGTGTCATTATAATTAAAAACCGTGGATATGCATCCAGTCAGTTTTCCCTTTTCCATAACATCCTAGATGTTTTTAAGTCTTGTTTTGCCAATCTGCTGATACACAGGTCTCAGTTAAGCTGGATGGAACACTATATTTGAAATTAAAATTTTATCTAGCTGGCTTCTGATCTAATAAGTTTCTTGCTTTATGGTTTGGATGTTAATCCTGCCTGTTCACATATTTTTAAAGATTTATTTATTTATTTACATGAGCACTCTATTTGCATGTAAGCCTGCATGACAGAAGACAGTATCAGACAGCATCAGCTCCCATTACAGATGGTTGTGAGCCACCATGTGGTTGCTGGGAATTGAACTCAGGACCTTTGGAAGAGCAGACAGTGCTCTTAACCGCTGAGCCATCTCTTCGGCCCAACCTGTTCACATCACACCTGAGGATAACAATTGTTCCTTCTGTGTCTTCCTGTGACCAGAATAAAGTAAGAAGAAAATTTATAACTCTTGGAGCACATATAATCCTAAAGAGATGGCGGTAAGTGCCAACAATAAAAACACTGCGACACAACAAGAGAATAAACTTGGTCTTGTCACATGTAAGTTTTAAAACTTGGCCCAACACCTCCAACCTCACCTTCGTCTCCCACAGAAGGTGTTTGTTTCATGTGCATGGCCGTTTTGCCTGTATGCATGTTTGACTCCCACTTATGAGCCTGATTCCAGAGCTGGAGTCCTGACCCACTGTGTGTGGGGGTGCTAGGAACCACACCCAGGTCTTCTGCAGTGCCCCCAGCCAGTGCCCCTAACTGTTGAGCTACCTCTCCAGCCCCCTTCACTGAAGTTAGGAAGCATCTTAGTTCCTTTCCATCTGCTTTTGTGGTTGGAAGGATCAAGTTCCAACACTGAAGGTGTCATCACTTGTGTGTGGAGCTGGGTAATGTTTAGAAAGAGCCAACTGATGTCCATGGTGCTGGGAGAGATAAGTGGTGAACATGGGAAGGAAGGCTTGGAGACCTTCACCTCCTGAGATAGTAGCTGTTATGTTCTAATAGAACCTGTGGGTAAAGCATATCTGATGGAGAAAGAAATGGCTTGGCCCATTGAAGGTTGTTTGGAGTAAGAGTGACCAGACAGTTGTAGAGATTCCAGACAAAAGGTATAGCCGTGTCTTATAGAAGTATATTCTTTTAAGTGGGAAGGTTGGGAAAGAAGAAGGTTGGTGAGCTGAGGAGACCTATGGTAAAGCTGAATCCTTCAATTCAACCACTCAGACTAAAACTGGGAGAGAAAAGAAAGTATGGTAAACATCTGAACGCTTAGAGAATATTTGCATACACTCTTCCTTCTATATTTTAAATCTGCTAACTATACAGCCAGGACTCAAAAAACTGAGGCCCTGAATATATGTCCATTTGGGTATTCTAAATCGAATTTGGTTCGGCGCCCCTGCAGTTTTTTTGCACGCTCCTACATCCTAGGAGAACCTGCTATCATTGGGTAGCTGTCCTTAAGAGAGTCGGGGGTGGGGGTGGGCTGCTTCCCTGAGGCCTTTTCCTTTATGGTTGCCCATGACCTTGTCATTGAATCATTGAATTGTTTCTGGCCTCCCAAGCCAGTGATCGGGAACAGGCAGGGTGGTAGGGTGATGTTATGTCTGGGGCCTGAGCCTGTATCCTCACCACACACGGGGCCCACCCTTCCTGGTCTGGACAGCTCAATGCACAGTGCTTGGCACATAGTGAACACTCAATAAATTGAGTTGTTTTTCTGTCTCTTTTGGGATCCGAAGTAGAAATGCTCATCTGAGAACGCCCCCCAGAGCCCTAGGTCCCCCAACTGGAATTCCCGGAGAAAGCCAGAGCAAGCATGTGTGGATGCGGTTCCAGTTAGCCAACCTGGGAAAGGTCATTGCTCTGGCTTTGTAACTGGACTGACTGGGCTCAAGGAACTTAATAAGATTTTTGTCAGGATGAATGAGTTTTAGCTTAATGCAGCCTCTCTAAGCTCTGGGTAATATCATAGCATTTGAGAACGCTTTTTATAAAAAAAAAATAGCTGATTGGGTATCACTTCTGAGACATCCTGTGTTTTGCCTATATTGTTTGTGTTTTATCCACCCCGATACACACATACACATACATACACATACACACACACATATACACACACAAGCACACATGGACACACATACAATCACACACACACAAATGCACAAATATACACACATACAAACACACAGACACAAATGCACAAACACACACACATACACACGCAAACACATACACACATATATACACACACATACAAACACACACACAAACAGAAATATACAAATACAGACATACAAACACACAGATACAAATGCACAAACACACGTACACACACACACATACACACACACACACACACACACACACACACACACACTGGTAGAAAAGCCTTCTGCTTTCCTCGAGGTTCCTAGATGAGGAAGGCATTGAGTTGGACAGACTCTTTTGATAGCCTTACCTCTGTATATTACTCAAAATAAAGTGGTTTTCTTGCCCTTTCTTCTTCCTCTCCCTTTACTCCAAAATCCAGCTGGATTATCCTTGTCTTCCTGGAGACCCACATATAGTTTTAAGAAATGCCTTATATATTGTGTCTAGGTCCCTCACCCTGGTGCCTTTCTCCCTCTCCTAATTTTCTCTGCAGCTCTGGGGATCAGCTGGAAGCCTCTAACTACTGAACGATGCTCTGGCCTGTATCAACCGTAGTTACACTATCTCAGCCAGGAGGTTGCTGTTAACCAAACCTACTTCACATTCTGAGTTCCCAGTTTTACATATAAATTATTTGTGTGTGTCCGTGTAGAGATGATGTGGTAAACGATCTTTTATCACACGTACAGGTTCGGAAACATATCATCCGAAGTCTTTTAAGATAGTTGCTTGAGAGTTTTCAACTTCGCCTGTGACAACAGACTCGGAGCTGTGTCATGTCTTTTAACTATACTAGAATGTGGCCCAGGTGAAGAAGCTTGGCAGAGGGGCCTGTGTTTCCTACCTGTGGCTGTATGAGTGATTCCTCAGATTCCCTCCTTATGAATAGCTGGGTAGCCCAAGCAGAGTCATAGGTGGGCTTGGCACACGGTTTCTGACTTGCCTGGAGTCAGCTGTACTTTATGGCATGAAGAGTTCTGCCAATTTGAGAGGCCAGGAGGGGAAGCTGGCGTAGAGTACAGAGCACACCTGCTTTTCCTGAAGCCGCACACACCATGCTGTGCTGAGTACCTGTCTGTCTTTTGGGATACGTTCAAATATGTCATCAAAGCCGTGCCCTTATCGATATCCCCGCTTCAGAAACACAAGCTGGGGGTGCAGCTCCACGATTAAACACGTGCCTAGCATGTGCAAAGCTTTGATGGCCAACCCTCCAATCTAAGTAAATACATAGATAGATAAATAAATAAAAATTAAACCAGAGGTGACTTATTTTGCATAGATTTTTCTATGTCCACATGAGCAGATATTCACTGGGCAAACTACCCTGTTAATTGTACTTTGATCATCTACCCCAGTCTCTAGTTACAGACTACAGCCAAACCTCGTCACCTTGATACTGTTAGGAATACTGACATAGATAGTGCTATCACTGCAGTGGGTCTCCCAGCTAAAAATAAATATGAAAATAAATAATGAAGAAAGAAAAATGGCAAACATCTTTCTTAACACAAACACAGGTATGCATGCATGCATCTTTTTATGTGCACACATACACACACGCACACATGCACACATGGATGCATGTACACATACACACATATGCGTGAAGCAAAGCCTTAGCCTGACGTTGCCATTTTAGAATGGAAAGACCTGCTGTATCTGTATTCTACTGGTCATGTCTGGGATCTCAGTAGTTAGATGACAATGATTATGCCTGAAAATAATGACCAATGAACCAGCTCTTCAAGTGATTACTATGCAGGCCCTTTAGAAAATATATAGATACCTAGAGAATATATACCCAGTGCCCTGCTAGAGCCTGAGTCCCTACTCCATGGTATCCTACAAGAGTGATTTTTTTCCCCTCTCTTTGGACTAATGCTACGCCTAGTAGCGCTTTAAAAGAAAGTATTTCTTAATCACAAGTGATGTTCTAATTTATTATTATATATGTTTTATTTAACTAATTATATATTTATTATATATATTAATTTATTATATATATTTTATTTAAGTGAGATGAAAACACACACATGCACATATACTCACACATACATACACATACACATATACACACATACACACACATACATACACACATGCATATATACACATATATGATATGTGTGTGTGTGTGTTTCTCTTACTTAAATAAAAGCTCACTTTCAGATTAGCCAGAGACATTTTCATTCAATCTTTGAATTGTAGGGAAAACAAACAAACAAACAAACCCCACAAAAGCAAAACCAGCATTTTAAAAAAGGACATTTATAATTGAGTACCAGAGCAGGGTGCTGTTATTTCATAGCAGGCTTCTTCCGTCCTTACCTGTTTCACATTAATGTGTGCAGCCTGTCGGTGTGGACATGTCGTGACAGATGAAGACACAGCTGTGTTCCTGTGTCCCGTCACTGAGGCCCTCATGGTGCCAAAACCTGAACTGGGAAAGCATTAAAAGGTTGCTCTGACTGGTGCTCAGCTTCCCCAGATAGGTGCCTGGATTTGGTCTGTAGCTTATGGAGTCCCAGCTTCTCATGTTCCGCAGGTGACAAAGTCAAAGCAGAGAGCAGTTAAGTGTCCAGCTCTGGGTCACAAGCCTCATTATCCCGACAGGAACCAGGTTTCCTGACTGCCAATCCATTGCTTTTCTCTTTAACGAATGGCTTCATCTTGTTGGCCTGACTTTGTGACTTTCCTCCGTTTTCCGTTTGTAATGTTGGCCTTGCTTCCCCCCACCCCCACCCCCACCCCCACTCCCGGGTCCTGTATTAGGTTTGCTGAGGGCTGATGTAACAAAGTACTGCATGCCTGGGTGCCTTCGCACAATAGAGACTTACTCTCTCTCACACACACATTTCTGGGAAGTAGAGATTGTACATCTGGGTGTTTACACGGTCATGCTGCTCTCCAGAAGCCAGTAATGCATGATCTCTCTCTCTCCCTCTCTCTCTCTCTCTCTCTCTCTCTCTCTCTCTCTCTCTGTGTGTGTGTGTGTGTCTGTGCGTGCCTCTTTCTGTCGCCCACTGCCCTATCCTGTGTGTGTGTGTGTCTATCTGTCTGTCTGCCTGTCTCTCCTGTTTCAGACAAGATCTTCACCCAGGTTAGCCTTGAATTCACAGTGATCTTCTTACTGAGCCTCCCAAGTGCTGGGATTACAGGTATCCCTGTAATTAGCGTATACAGGGAGGCAGTATACTCTAGAAGTTTCTACATGAGAATTAGTTCCATGGCTTTTCTTTAGCTTTCCTTATCACTCATAATTATTAATGTTTCTTGGCTTTTAAACACACCACTCTGTAAGGTGCTGCCATGTGCAATATACTTTGTTGCCAAAGTGTGTTCTAGATCTCTCTCTCTCTCTCTCTCTCTCTCTCTCTCTCTCTCTCTCTCTCTCTCTGGATACCTGGCCATATTTGAGCAGGGCCCACCCAAATAATCCTATCTTAACTTGATTATGAATACAAAGACCCCGTTTGCAAATAAGGCTTCACTCCTGTAGATGCAGCATGAGTTAGAACTTTGACAAATCTTTTTAGGATGCAATGTAGCCTGTACCAGGCCTCCTCTGCTTCAAGCTCATTTTAGAATAATGCAGGTAGAGAATGTACAAGGGGCTTTTATTAAATCGAAAGCATCATGGCCAACATTTGTAGTTAGTTATAAGAACACTCTGGAAAGATTTATAGGCTGTTTGGGGTGTGATTTTTGGATTAATTCCTTCCTTTGAACTGTCTGTTGGGCCCAGTGTTTTAAAAGTGAGGAATGAATAGACTCAAAAGCGTCTAATTTTTGTTTTTTAATGAATCTGGTAAGCTTGTGAATTTCTAAAAGGATACTAAATATGATTGTATGGAACACCAAGAGTGTGTCTACAATTTCCAACTCTCTCCTCACTTGTTTGCATATGTTTAAGACAAAAAGTGGAACTTCAGGTCATTGTGGTTGTGGTGGTGGTTTGCTTGCTTCTGTAGTCAGAAAGTCTAGAACAAAATGCTTGCATGAAATATTTAATGGTGAGTGCCTATGAATTTTACTAAACATATCCCCTATTCTCAAACGTACTCATTCCCTTAAACTTCACTGGCTGTATACAAGTCTTTTTTATTATAACCATTCTCTTTAACATGACATAATTGGTTTAGAAAGAAGTGTATATAGAACCTTAATTTGTATCTTTTAAAAATATTTTAAGACTATGTAATTGGAGTAAATTGCCTTATTTTTTCCTGACCTTTATATATGTGATTCCATTCTGCCTTTAAATGAATGTGGTTTAGCTTCAACCCCACCCTTCCCATAAGGCTGGTCCCCATTTCCTATAATCTTACAGACCTGGGAGAACAATATTTTCCCTTCTGTCATTTTGATAATTATGTGTGCTGTGCTCAGTGGTGGCCTTGTTAACTCACATCAATACCATGGGCTTGCAAAGTAGCCTCAGATTTCCATACACTGGAACTGTGAGAAATTTCTGTAATGGTGCTTTAGCAATAATGACGGAGGTGCAGGCATTTCCTGGGGATTAATGACCAGCTGGGAAGGACCAGTGGCCCTTGGCTCTGCCTCCCAGCCAGCCATTAATTCCAAGGAAATGTCTTTTGCTGAGGTCGTTATTGCTATTATAAGCTTAAAATGGAAAAACATAACAGACATATGAGTTATTTTTATGATTTGATGCTGTTTCCAATAGTATGTACCAATTCAAGACACTGAGTGTGTATAAGGGTAGGTCGGGTCATTTGACTCATCCCCCAGTAATCTATATGTTTTATGACTGATTTTATGGTTCTCGGCCATTTTTTTCCCAGAGCGAAAGAGAGAGAGAGAGAGAGAGAGAGAGAGAGAGAGAGAGAGAGAGAGA
>NW_021621071.1:10106836-10134248 GCF_004785775.1 Grammomys surdaster | reverse complement strand
AGAGAGAGAGAGAGAGAGAGAGAGAGAGAGAGAGAGAGAGAGAGAGAAGAAAGCAAGCAGTTTGGCTTGGCTTAGTAATCCTCTCTTGGTCTGAGGTTTGAAAGTATAAAGAATTTAACTTGTTCCTCTTATTTTCTGCAAATAACACTTAGGTTTCACTTATGATCTGAAAGGACTGAGACTTTTTTTGTGGCGATTATATTTCTTCTAGAATAAAATTCTCCAAGGATGAAGAGGGAAGGGGATCAACTCTCTCCCCACCCCCATAAGGACCTTGCTGGCTCTCTTCGATCTCTCTGTGATGTTTGACAGGCATCCTTACGTTTTTGCCTTTATGTATTGAATCCACGAGAGAGTAACATATAGCCTAATAACTCAACATTCCAGGGGTTTAAAAAAGTGTATTAACGATTGCAGTAAGGGAGGCCCTTTAATGCAAAGCCACCTGAAAACCAGGCCAGAGTCAGAATGTTGTCCCTGTGCTCCCCTGTGGTTGTCCCCGGGCTCCCCTGAGGACAATTGTCCCTATGCTCCTCTGTGGCTGTCTCTGTGCTCCTCTGTGGTTGTCCCCGTGCTCCCCTGTGGTTGTCTCCGTGCTCCTCTGCTCCTCTGTGGTCCTTCTCAGAAACCGGGTCTCTGTTTCCACCTTAATTGACCATCATGCAGCGTTATTTTAACCTGCATTATTAAAAGTGTCTCTAGAAATATTCACTAAGGTCATAAAAGGGAAAATCTTGACGACCACAGAATATTGGTACCCTTGATCTTAGGAAGACATGCGGGTGGCATTGCCTAGGTAGGTGTGATGTTGGGGACCATTTTAAATCTCTTTATCAGTCAGTGGCTCCACATTTATCAAGAGCATCAGCTACAGGCAGGACTTCTTGAAGACTTTTAAAAAAAAATCCACAGGGCACAGGATACAGGTTGCACTAAAAGAGACAAGCGAAGCTGAATGCTCAGCCCTGGAGTCCCCGCCCCTCTGGAGTCCCCGCCCCTCTGGAGTCCCTGCCCCTCTGGAGTCCCCGCCCCCTCCTCTCCTTCCCCAGCAGCCTCAGCCTCTACAATGGGCACCGCCAATAGCATCCGTTTCACCATGAAACTTTTTCTAATGTGAGTGTGTAAATGGTATGCTCAGCTGCCCTGCAAACAGTTCTGATTCTCCTGGTGGGGGGCAGCCGGTCAGCAAGGGTGCACGTCAACCCCTTGCTCACAGTGTTACCTGGTTTTGCTTATAAGGATCATTTTGGAGCATGATTTACATTTGATGCTCTTTACCATACATTCCTTGAATAGAGGGTGTGTGTGTGTGTGTCTCTGTGTGTGTGTGTGTCTGTGTGTGTGTGTGTGTTCAATATCTAGGTAGCTTCTGTGTACATATTTGTGGAATGGAGAAGAAAAAAAGCGTGTACCAGGCTACTCAAATCTCACACAATGGCTTCTTAAAACCATGCAATTGTAAGTTTAAAAAAGAAAAAACATATTTCTGCAGTGTCATGTCATTCATTACCCCAAAGAGTAGCCGCTGTTGCTCGTCTATTGGCTCCTGACATACAGAGACATAAACAGAAGTGACATGAGGACCACTGTTTACAGTGAGATTGGAACATAGGAGGCAGCAGTTGTTGGAAACGAATCTTTAAAGACAGGCTCTCTGGCTGAGGCTTTGTTCAAAGTCACGGGCTTAAGATGACACTGTGGAAGATGGAGCATGGTGACGCGGGGGCAGGAGCTTCCGTGGAAGGGGAAGGAAGTGTATCACTTCATCAATTCGTTAGGCAGCGACTGAATACAGGAAGCGAGCGGTTACGGGAAAAAAGAATATTTGCTGATCACGGTGGACAAAACCGAGCTCACTCTTGGCAAATCAGATTTCTTATATTTTTGTTCCTTGTATGTAGTTCACTATGAAAATACATTTCTTCCCTTTTTCAGAACACTAGTTTTAGTGTCTGTTTATCTATGATCGTCCACATACGTATCTACCTACATGATTTAAGCAGTGTGTTTGTGACCATTTTTTATGTTTTTATTTGATGTGTATGGGTGTTTTATCTGAGTACCTTGAGTGTGCCTGTCAAGGGTAACTTGTCAAAGCCCCTGGAACTGGAGTTACAGATGGTTGTGAGCCAACATATGGGTGCTGGGAATTGAACCTGGGTCCTCTGAAAGAAGAGCAAGCACTCTTAACTCTCGAGCCATAGTTCTAGCCCGGTAAAGAAACCTTAAAGAATAAATTCAGTAAAGAAATATGTGACTCTTTTCTGAATAAACTATACCTTGCATGCTAACATGCCAACCTATTTTGTGTAAAGGATCAGTTTGTACACAGACATTTTCCTAATTATACAATGTGACTTCAAGGCACACTGGGTGTATTTATCTGTTCTGAGAATCTTGCAGCAAACATGTAGATGATGCTGTAAAAGGGGAAAGTCAACATTTCTGAAATTACATTAAAATACTCTTTTTAAAATAATCGGTATGGTACATATGGTATATACAAAGGAAGCTAGTATTCTAGAAGGTTAAAAAAAATAAGGGACATGTTTGTAGTAAAAAAAAAAAAAAGTACAGATATTATACCTACTAGGTTAAAAAAGATCCTATAGAAAAATAATGGACATGAAGGGTTAGGTGGAGAGACAAGAGCTCATATACCCAACTAGATATACGTGGAGTTTAGGGGAGGGGGCCAAACTGAAGACTTCAAACAGGGGCCAGAGGGGGAGGAGCCAAAGCCATGGCTGTGGGTGGAGATCCCGAGAGAATGGTGAAGACGAGCAAGCTTGGACCGTGGAGAGGAAAGAGATGGTGTGAACACAGAGGAGATGAAGATGCCTGCCAGCTGTCCCTGATGACCAATCTTCTCCAGCCGCCTCACTGTTTACGCCTCTCTCCAGCCATGCCCAGCTCGTGCCCATGGCTTGGCTCTTCCTTTTATCGGCGGTTGACACAAGGTTCCCTACTGAAGTATCCTCCGAATCGGCATCCCGCTGGAGCAAGCAAAAGAACCCAGAGAGAGTCTTGTGGGGGCCGGATCATTAAGTCACACTGAGTGACATCCCATTTGCCATGTGGAAAAAGATGAAGTTCTGTTGCACCATTACCTTTATGGGACGGAGTGTTTCTGTTGGTTTGTTAAAGCCATTAAGCCAAGACAGGACACAAGTGTAAGGCCCGGTTTGCCTGGACCTTTTTCCTTGTAGGATAAATTGAACATCTGTGAAGAGGACTAACACATGTCTCCAGTGAGTTTAAACCAACTACTTTGGCTTCAAGAATCATTAGATTTCAAAGATGGTGTGTGCGTGTGTGTGTGTGTGTGTGTGTGTGTGTGTGTGTAGATATATACATCACTGAAACTTCCTTTGGGTGGATCAGATGTGGAGAAAAGTCAGTTGTAATTTGGGATTCATTCAGAAGAAATGCCCTGGAAGGTTTCCCATGAATAGGTAAAGGCTGTGAACCCTGCTGGTCTCCCTGGAGGATTCTTGTCCAGACTCCTAGAGTTGAGACCCCTACAGTGTGGGGGCTTTCAAACTTTTCATAAGCTGGAACATTTCAAGGTGAGTTGGTTTGCCACAGAAATGAACCTTGGGCCTGATTTTAGCTAAGCAGTTGGGGCTATCTAGCAGAAAGGCTCAGTTCTGCAAAGCGGGTTGCCATATAAAACCTTTACCTCTTAGATGGGAAGCAGGCCATGCGAATACACCAGAGGGAAGAAGTGGTTTCCCTCAGTATGGCTCTGCCATTTCAGAGTGCTTCTAGAACACCGTATGTGTGCAGTAAACATTTATGACCATGTGCAGGTCCGAGCAGCATGAGGGATTTCATGCTAGTAGTGGCTGATGAGTGCCCCAAATAGAAGTCCTTCAGATCTAAGGTATCCATAGTAACCGAGTAGGGCCGGTTTCCACTGTGCTTATTAGTTTTGAACCTGCTAACCAGGCTTAGGTGCTGTGGGCTCCAGGACATCTCATTCATGTAACACCCTAGAGAGTAAGTAAGTGCTTTTCAGAAAAAGCAGACTTAAGTAAGGGGTTTTGAGAGATTTGCAGAATGCCACATAGCAGCCAAGACAGTAATTTTGGGTCCAACTGTCAATTTAATTGAGTAGTGTTACGCAGATAAAATCACACAGGGGGAGAGACAGAATCATGATTATTAAGAAAACAATAGCGGGTTTTTGCTCGTTTGTTTGTTTTGGGTGGCTCTCTGAGGTCTTCCATTACCAACGCGGTTGTTTAGCTGTTTTATGGATAGCACACGTTCACTGTTTTCATTTGGCAGACAGCACCGACTTCACCATTCAGGTCTTTGCTCTTAACACAGGGAGATATTTAATAAAGTAGGAAAAATGGTTTGAATTCAGTGTTAATGTTGCAGAGTGACTATAATCCTCTTTCTCCAAGAATCTATGATGAATGATTTTTTTTTTTTTTTGGTGTTTCCATTTAGCCTACAAGCAACATAACCATTTGGGTTAAATTGTAGTCGTAATAAATTGCACCACGGAGCAGTTCATCCATACTTCTTAATGTTGTTCACTCATGACTAGAAATATCTCGATGCCTTTTATGTACATTAGCTCATTTACACATTAGTATGTCTTTGATGTTGTGAGAATGGACTTTTAGGCAATATATGTAAAGTGCTGTAATAATTAAGCATACACACACACACATACACACACACACACACACTAAAAAGTCACCTGAGGATACGCTATGTGCGTTGTCAGGGTTGAAGAAAAGGAGACCTGATCCGACATATCTCTGGGACATTCGTGTACCTGTTTGAGGTTTGCAAATGAAATGGTTATAATCTTTCTCCACTTCTCCCTCAACACAAACTTTAGGCAGCGCTCAAAGTCCTCATTAATGCAGGCAGCCATACTTCCTTTAAGTAGTGATAACCGTAAAATAGACAACGTGCGCCCGTGGCGTAACGTATGTGTGTCAACACTGTTTGGCATCCTGTGCCCTCCACCAGTTGGGCATGAACTGTTTCTGGGGAGAGTAGAGAAAGAGAAGGAAGAGGATGGGAGGAAAGGAATGCGTTCTGATGGGTTCTTTGGTTTCTGAGTTCTGCAGAACAAAAACAAGAGTTTGCATAGGAAGAACACCCGAGACTCCTCAGCTGAGCTAGCCCACTAGTTCATATCATGGTGGCTAAGCACTGTGGTGATAGGTTCAAGGGCCCGCCCTACTCCTTGACTGATATTTCTGAATGTAGCCAGTGACATGGACCTGTCCTGTTTCTGTGATAAGCAGAGAAAGGGCAAACACACTGTGGCTCCGAGGGGTTCTTTTCTCATGATTCGCTCATCCAAGAACACCTTTGCTTCTGGATAGATGCACAGAGAACACGAAATCCACATGCCTTGGTAGGAAAGGAAACTTTTAGGAACTTAATCCGTGAGGGAGAGAGCCGGGACACACTTGGAGTGGCATCTGAACAGAGTCATCAGCACTGGCAGACAAGACTTCCCTTAAGGAGTGTGTTTAGTGTTAAAGAAAAAGAAGTAACAACTGTACAAAGGCAGGCATGAGGGACCGAGAGGGTGGAAAGCCCATTCTCCTGATGCTAACAAACCAGTTGGACTGTGCACATAAAGTACACGACTGCCAAGTTCAAATAATATAAAAGTGGAGGACCTAAGTCTTGTGGGGATGCAGAGTCGAGGTGAGAGCTATTAGCTGGCCAGTGAGGATGGTGGAGAAGCTTCGGGTGGGGTTCTGAAGAAAACTAAAAGATGTGAATCAATATATTTAAGATTTTACCTGTAAGACGAATGGCACCTTGAGAGCTAGCATACCGTCTCTCTGTCCCATATGTCCCTGAAATTCCCTTTTTGCCTGTTAGACTGCCCATAACAGAATTCAGCAAGAGTGAGGACAGCTAGAT
This sequence comes from Grammomys surdaster, assembly GCF_004785775.1. Classification (NCBI taxonomy): domain Eukaryota; kingdom Metazoa; phylum Chordata; class Mammalia; order Rodentia; family Muridae; genus Grammomys; species Grammomys surdaster. The sequence continues at coordinate 10,128,338 of NW_021621071.1, read as the reverse complement.
TTGGGTACCATGTTGCTGAAAAGACAAAACTTTGCTTCCCAAAATCTGCCACTGGCCACAGCACACAAGGAGAACAGATGTCAGGAACACCGTGTGTAGGTCTGTCGCTTTTGTTCCCGATGTTCTCCCCCTTTGAGCTCTTTTGCCTTCAGACATTGCTCACAAAGAAACCTTTGCATCTGAGAAGGGACAGACACTCAGTCACCTCCTGTAGCTGGTCCCCACAAAGAGAGGGAGAGAAATCTACTGAATGCTCCTGGAAATGCCATTGCGGAGTTCTTTGAGCCCGGAGCCTCCTTTTTCACTGGGAGTACAGATAAGTGCCCCATCTTGCCGTGTCATGTTTCTGACTCCTTTGTTTTGCCTTTAGATTTTAAAAATGCCTATTTCATTTGTCCTTTGAGTTCGGAGCACGTCAAAGAGTTCCTGTGAGTGGTAGGTGGTTTTTCCAGAGCACACGGAGAAAGAAAGCCGAGCCTCACCCTGGCAGCTGTCCAGGGAAGATGGAGAGGGGTCAAGTTACTTCCAGTGGTTGTCTGAACACGAAAAGGGAAAGAGAGCACAGAGGTGATACGCTACACCCTCTGGGCCCAAAGTGCCATTGGCCTCAGAGATGGAGAAAAAGTGAGATGTGAGTTTGTTTTTCTAGATACTATAAAGGCTCTCTTCTCCGTGGTTCTTGTCCAGTTTGGACATCTCAAAGGATGGTTAAAGAACCAACGGTGAGCCGTCAGAATAACCTAGAACATATCTATTTCTATTAAACAATGTCTCTGAAATCCCCACTAGATCCAACGAGAATGCTCATGGCAGTGTTAGTGAGTTGTCAGCGCAGTGTACTGATGTGCTTTGTTGGTTCTTAATTCGGTTTTGTTCTCACTGTCGAGTAAAAAAAGAAATCACCATTTTATCTAGGCTAACTTTGAACTTGTAATCACCCACACTTGGGCTTCCGAAGCTGAGTGGCCACCAAGCATGGCTGTTGGTTATATTCTTGATAGAATAATAGAACCGTGGGCATTTTGACATGGAAACTAAATTAAGAATTGTGCCAGTGTCATGGATTCCCCGGCACTGCAAATTGACAGTGCATGCGTGTTCGTGGAAGGCTCATGGAATACCATTATTCTTTGTACTGTGTGCTCTAAGAGGCTGGTATCCCTAAACTGCTGAACTTCCTTGGTCACCGAGGCGAAACCTATTTATGAAATATTCAACTTATGAAGCACTTGGTGAGGCTGTAGCTAGGATCCAACTCGTTGGACTCAATACCAAGCAGGCTGTGGTTGAAATTTTGTTGTTGTTGTTTCTATTTTCTGGAATGTAACCTGGGCCACATTAGTTTGGATGTATGTCATTCAAGATAGGAGAGTTCCATCCCCACCACCATCACCTGGTACCTACACAAGTCAAAACTGGAAAGGGAAGATGGTAGGTCATAGATTAACTCAGAAAGATGATAGTCATGACCAAGACACAGAACTCTTACGACTGTATTTCAGGGACCTTACTCAAGAGTCAAGTACACATTGAAAGCCCCACCTGCTATCTCGATGGGTTCTCATTCTGCTCTGACGTCATAGCTCAAGTTGGCTCTTGCTGTTTGCTGAAGAAGAGGGTGTTGTCCATTGGAACAATCCCCAGAGGTTGTAGAAGAGTTCCTTCAGTTGACTGGCTTTTTCCCACAGGAAAGACCTAGTGATTGCTGCTCTCTCTTCTACATTATAAGATCATGGTTGGGAGACACAATTGCCACATCATTCGTTTTGGACATTGTTCCACAATGCTGGTAAAGTAAACTGGTCCTATTTAATATTCCCAATCTGTAGGTATTAAGAGCCTACCAAATAGAAAGAAGTGTCATCATAGCCTAGAAGGTTCCTTCGAGACATTTTATTCAGAGGTTTAGAAAAAAGAGATAGAATATCAGAAAAATGTAAGTAACTTACACCGAAAGACAAGTTAGACAGTCATCAAATTGACTCCTGGTGACTCCTGGTCCTTGGTGTATAACCCACGTGTTCCACGATTTTTTTTTTTGCACCATATAGCCAACTCAACTAGAAAAACCCAGGGAATCTTGTGTTTTATCCCTTCTCACATTTAGCACCATTATTAAAACCACAGAACACATGTGTTTCTGGGCTTAGTTGTGCATACCTGCAGCCCCAAGTACCTCACAAGGTCTTGGGTAGGTGTGTGGGAGCGAGTCGGGGCAACAGAGCAAGAACCTGTGTTACATGTCTATAATACAGATGTTTGTGTTTGCAAATGGTTTAAAAGAAAAACAACTCGTGCTTTACTGCATGGAAATGTTAATGAGTTTCTGTATTGACAAAAGTTTGTTATGGGCACAGCAACCTGTTTGTGCCTGTATTGCCAGTGGCAGCTCTTTTTCTGTGGTCCCAGAGGTTAGGTAGGACCTGTCACAGAGACCATCTAACTAACAAAGCCTAAAAATATTTACTATCTGACAACAGAACATGTTCAGCCACACCTGCCTCAGTGTCTCTTCCTGGGCCTCTTAATCCATTTAAATGGGTCCCTTCCTCTGGTGCGTGGATGGAAAATAAATTTAAGATCATTAATAGAAGCAGGAGACATTTTTGGCTTTGCCCCCAGCTATTATTTTTTCCCTTCTCTGGGGGATTCTGAGTGGTCCGTGTCTAAACTCTCAAAGCCAAAAAGGTAATGAAGTAGAGATGTGTTTTCTCCATCACTCTCTCCCCCTCCTGTGGGGATTCGGAAAGCGTGAGTTTCCCTCCAGGTGAGAGGGCATGTTCTTTTTCTAGGCACTTTTAGTCTACCCTCTGGTGGCCAGCGCAATGCAGCTATGTCAAGCGGGCTGCTGGGGTCTGTGAAAATCATCCCGGAAGGCATAGAAACAGAGAAACAACCTTTGATTTCAACAACGTACTTAACTTCCCTGCTTGACCTACAATGGCTCTGTGGGTATCCCAGACTTGTAGTAGAACACCAGAACTTTCCTAAGTTTTTAGGGTTCAGGTATAGGAAGAGGAATCAACACAATGTCTTTATTTGTAGGCTGAAAGCACGTGTGGCAGGGAAGCAAGAAGTAATCATGGAGGCTACTCCTTACCTCTTTGAGTCTTCCACTCCTGAGAAAGTGTGATGCTGGCTTCTACTCATCCTTCACAGACAGAGCACAGTTTAAATGAGACTTCACGGACCCTCCACACTGAAAAGGCCATAGCGCTCCCCAGTGCTGTTACTGAAATACCCATTTTTACGGTTTCTCACCTTAGATCCCAGAACAAATGTCTAACCACCTGTTTCCTGTCTTGCCCAACCATCTGATATGTTCTTCTCACCCCGGCTGCTGAGTGCTGGTTGCTCATCTCCATGTATTTAGGAAGCAGACCCTCTCTGGTTTTCCTTCCATGCATTCACTCTGAATTAGCTCCAACCGGATCCTGTACTTCATCTAATTGCGTTTCAACACCCATGCTCTTAACTCGGACAGTGTCCTCTTCCATCAGACCACCCTTGACTCATCTCCTGTTTCTAACGCCCCCAGATATGCCTTGATCCCTGGGGTACCATACGTTTCCAGCTTCTTCCTCCTTCCTCCGTGCTGCTCGATTCTCTGTATGGTCTCTCTTCACTGCTCACTCAACTGTCTCTACTCTGAGTCGCTGTCTCTGTCTCTGGTCTTCTCTGCTCAGCCCACCTCAGATATTGCTCAAGTGTCATGGTCAAAGCAGAAACTTCGTCTTTTCCTGGCAACACTTCATTTTCCCAAGAGATAAAAGTCCAAACATTCTATTCGATGCAGCACTAAGTCTGGCTTCCGACCTTGCTTCCTAAACCCACTAGCTGCAATCTGTACTCCCTTATTCATAAAGAACAGATTTGCTTTGTCTTATTGTTTTCCACCTTTCATGGGCTGTTGCACACTTGTGGTCAGAGTGTGTTCTCTTTACCCCTTTTCCCCATCAGAACAAATCTCACTTCATCTGTCAAAACAACTAGTTCCAATATGGCAGTCCTCTTTTCGAATCCTATCCCTACTTCCGTCTTCTCTGTCAAGGCAGTTGACACACACCTGCAGCAGAGCCCATATCCCAGTGTGCTGTGACTGTTCAGTAATGTCCTTTTCCTGCAGGAGACGATGTTTCACTGATCTTTGATTTTGGCCTGCAGAGCACAGTGTTTATTATAAAAAGCCCCTGTGGAATGAATGTGTCCGAGTTCTGGGTTTGTGTCTACATGATAGGGCCGTTGGATTCTGGTGCCAGGTGTGTGAGGTATGAATAGCATCGTGGGACCGTACAACAGAACCCCCCGGGCAGAAAAGCCTTGTTTTCCCTCAGTATCTTCCTTTCCGTTTTGGCATTGAGTCAAGTTAATTATAGATGTCAGCAGTTATGACATTAGGTGTGCTTTTCATCTTGGAGGATGGCAGTCATCACGGGAAAGGAGAATCTTTCAGTCTCACTGTCAGAGAGTCACATTTATCGAGATCAGTTTAACTTCCCCTAGGAAAAGTAGACGGCTTGGTAGAAAGTCAATATCTTACTGGACGTAAAGTTCTGTGTGTCTCTGTATAATGTGTATAGTGTATGTCACGTATAATGCACCTTCTATGTCCCTAAGTATTCGCATACACTTGCGTGGTACCTAGGACATCACTTCAGTTTTGTTTGGTGACATCCATCATTATCAAATGGTCATTGTAACTCCAGCAACGGAGGTAGGGACACAGGAGTCCATTTCCGAGTCTTGCTCATGGTATTTGTCCATGCTTATGCAACAGTAACAATAATGACAGATTATTAGATGATTAATGTCTTGTTAGATGATTAAGATCCAGGGTTATAAGTAGGGATTAACGTATAGTCCCTACCCTTGTGAAATTGTAAAGGTCGTAGTAGTGAAAAGGACAGTATCGTGAGGCAGCTTGACAGATACAAGTTAATAGCAGACAAGAAATGAGATTTCACTGTGTCCCACCTCACGGCCTATTATAGTACATTTGACACACGGACGGCTGCTGTGTGAACGCAGTCATAATGAAGCAGGCACATCTGGAGGAAAATCCGAGATTTCCTTTATTATATATTTATCAAAATGGAGCTGGGTCCTGGGCTCTGTGACTGATATCTTACATCAGGAATGTAAGGCTTTACCCTTCACATTTTCATGCAACCCATTTGTTACCTACAAAGCTAAAAATAGTTTTCTTTCACATTTAAAATCAAAATCAATAAATACATATCAATAACAAGGCGATATAATCTATCAGGTTAATGCATATATAAAATACATATTTAGGGGTACACGGTTTATTATATATGGTTGAAAACATATTACATATGTTGGCCACACTGAGTGACAGTATACAGCTAGGTCCCTGAGGATGTCAAAGGACATGAGAAATTTTAATCATCTTTCCAGTGGGACCAATTCAATTTCATACACACATCTAAGGTTACCAATGGGGATGCAAGCCATCTGAAGACATGTCTTAGTTTTCTCTTTAAGAAAGAGGCCTAAGATGCCCTCAGGTGCCCCAGCTATCTTTATTGGAGTGGCGTACAGGAAACCTGCAAATATGGGACCTCTGAGTGGAGCTATCCAGATTCACCCCCAAGATCCCCTTAAAATTGGGCAAGATATCTTTTCTTTATGGCTAATAGATGACAGTGATTCTAACCTGCCCACTTTCCTGGACCTTCACATAACGATATGAAGGTTAATATCGTCTCAAGGATTCTTAAAAATATGGGCAGCATGGGCTGGAGAGATGGCTCAGCTGTTAAGAGCCCTGACTGCCCTTCCTAAAGGTCCTGAGTTCCATTCCCAGCAACCACATGGCGGCTCACAACCATTTGTTGTGGGATCTGATGCCCTCTTCTGGTGTGTCTGAAGACAGTGACAGTGTGCTCACATACATAAAATAAATAAATCTTAAAAAAAATAAATATGAGCAACATGTAAACAGTTAGCCCTGATACCCTACCCTCCTTCCCCTGTCCAGTTTGTCACTTCATCTCAAGAAAACAGAGTCACATTTGCAAGAGGCCTTTCTCTACAGTGTTTTTTTTTTTTTTTATATTAGACTCTCACAGATTTACATGTACTAGTAGGTTCTCACCTCCCTCCATCAAGTCAGAAAGACTTTTGCCCCTTAGTAATAATGTTTTTAGACCTACTGTGTAACCTGATACCAAAGCCATAGTCGGGTTTTGTTTTAAGTTAGAAATGTGGACACGTAAAAAGAATTTCCCATGCTAAAGAGCGTTTAGTAGTTACTACAAGGAATAATTCCTTCAGTGTAGTCCCAGATGGAATTTCTCCTCCTCCATTCTCAGCCAAGAACACACACTCCAGTGTCTTGTTCTATCCTTCTTTGTTGTGTTAATGACACTCCGTAGCCAAGTTATTCCAATGACACTATCTTCAGGCGGTTTATTTGCAGGCAGTAGAAATTACAATGTCTAATAACCGCTGGTCCCTGAGTTCAAAGACCATGAAGTCAAGCAAATAATCCTCAGTAGAAAGTTTCATGTACTCGGTTTGTCATTTTCCATGTCAAGACCGCTATCAGCCAGCAGTCTAAAGTGCCAATGCCGTAGGCGTGCTCCTCATGTCCTTGAACTGTTTTTATCGTCATGAGAGAATGGATCCGGTTAGCAAATAGAGATGCGCTCAGCTCTGCCTCTCTAGCTCATTTGTGGAATATTTTATTCAAATGAAAAGTACTTAGAGGGAAGTAATAGAACCTCATTCTATCTGCCTGATTCTGGTTTCCCTCGCTGTGAAAATTAGGGAGGGACTTGTTACTGCCTTTAGTTTTATGGCAAAACTCTTTCTCTGGGAAAATCTTTTGTTTTTTTCTCCTAAGTATGTTATATATGTATGTAGTAGCTATGATTCAGTTTATCATATGCATAAACGCTTACAAATAGTTTACCCAGCCGTTGTGGTCCGCCTTACTGTACATGCAAGGTACTTTAAAAAAAATTTAGGAATTCTATATCATGGCTTCCACAGAATGGATTTTAAGTTGCCATGAAATTCGTCTCTGTCGCTTGCATTTCAACATTTCTGACGTTTTTGCCCTCGAAATGGATATTGCACACTCCTTCCCAAATCATAGTGCAGGGCTCCATGTTCTAAAGCGTGGGCAGAAAACACCTTTGATTTTTAATATTTTCCTATAGGCTGCTTGGCATAAGGTTCTAATAGATGACACTATTCCACTTCACATTTTAGCACACACGCAATGACACACTAAAGTTTTCTTGCGAGTGCTCCATGTCCTGTGTGAGCCTAGGAGATTCTAGATTGGTGATTTTCAGTTATTCTTTATGTCACCATAAAGCAGCCAAAACAATTTCTACGTCTGAATGGTTCTAGTTGTTGGAGACATGTAGCCCCGGCTAGCCTGGAACTCATGCTTCTCCTGGCTTTGGATTATTTTTGAAACCTTAGAATCATTTTCGCCACTTTAAGTCCTAGGGTCCTTAAAAATCACATTGTTACCTAAGGACAAAGGTTTTGCTATTTACAAAATTTTAAAGTTTCAAATAGAACTTTCCAGGCAACCCTTAGGAAAGCCGTGTAAACACATGTCCCTAAAGCCCATTAAATCCTATAGTGTCCTACCCCATCTGTGCAGTATTTGCCACAGCAGGGAAAGAACTTGAAATGCTGTGTGTGCCTGTGTGTGTGTGTGTGCTCATGTATGTGGCTGTGTGTACATGTGTGTGCATGTGTGTGAGCATATGTGCATGTCTGTGTGTGTACATGTGCATGTATGTGTGTATATGTGTGTATGTGCTCATGTATGTGGCTGTGTGTGCATGCGTGTGCATGTGCGTGAGCATGTGTGCGTGTCTGTGTGTGTACATGTGCATGTGTGTGTATATGTGTGTATGTGCTCATTTATGTGCATGCGTGTGCATGCATGTGCATGTGCGTGTGCATGTGCGTGTGTGTATATGTGTATGTGTACAGGTGAGCCTCTTGAAGGTCATTAGAACTGGAGCAAGGTTTCAGGGCCTCAGACTCAGCTCTGGGTGGCTGGCTTTTTCTTTGTAGCCCTGACTGGGAAGTGATTTATGGGAGCCTCATGGGCCATACATCACCTTCCTGGTTGCCTTTGGTGACACCTTGTCACATTCTTGTGGGCCTGAGGAATTCATTGTTCTTGTTTGAACTGATAAGAGCAAAAAGAACAGCAACAACAAAAATGGGACTGGGGGAGAAAGAAAGAGTTAGAGACTTTCTGAACAAACCCCTGGGAAAAGACAAGAGGTAGGTTGCTGAGCTGGGACAGGAAGGACTCTTGTCTCCTGCAGTTCTGTCCAGCCACAGGAAGCTGAGGTGGACTGGTATACTAGCTAAAGCTTTGTCTACCCTCTGTAGCTATTTCTTTTTTGCTGGGAGGTTTTCCACAGAGAACTTTGGAGAGGGAGGAATGACTTTCTTCAAGACCAGCAGATAGAATGGCTGAGCAGGGCTTTCAAAGTGAGGTCAAATGACACCGGTCTCTGGGAAAACTAAAGCCTAGGGCTGTAACTTTTGTTATGAGTCGGTCTCTGCAAAGTTCACTCAGCTCTACAGCGTGCTTTTTGGGTACAGTACCACAATGCCCTCTCCCCTTTGATGTGTAGGGCCCCGTGCCTTCACTTTGTATTTTGGCCATCTGCATACAGAGGCTGGTGTTTGAGTCTAGCGCTTTGGAAGACAAAGAGGAGAAACCGTTTTTGGCATGGGGACCTGCCAAAAGTTTGTGTAGTGTTTACAGATGGCATTGTCTCCCACTTCAGCAAAGCAAATGAATGATCCATCTGGATTTTTTTTTAGATCTCCTCCCTGATATCTTTTCTTAAAAAAAAAAATTACATTTTTTTTGCACTTAAGAAAAGTAACAGATCAAATTCTCTGTGCCTCATCGTGGACCTGGAAAACCTCATACTTCCTTTGGTGACAATGGCTGGTTTTGTTCAAAGCAGTGAAGCCCAACTGTTCCGTTCACTCATACTCTGTCATGGGGCTTGTTGATTGGAAGAAGAATCTATTTACTTTGCGTCCCCCCTATCGCAGGGCGCTGCACCACGCCAGCTTAGCAGCGAGGTATTTGGGTAGCAGGCACCCTTTTGTGATACACCGTTAGCAAGTCCATGGTGTGTTACACTGTTGTCTGCGTTTAATGCCATAAATCACTTCACCTGGAAGCATCTTTCCCATCCCCAGTGTGAACCTCAGTTTGAACCCTTGCCATTGAAAGCGGGGGGGGGGGGGCGGGGGGTTTTCAGTCTTCCGGAAATGGATCTTTTTGCAACAGTGTTGCCTCCAAACCTTTATGCCCTGCTTTTGCACTCCCCAAGGCGTTTGCTGTTAGCAAAAGATGCGGGAAGATCTGCAAAGGTAGGTGTGGTGCTGGGATTCGTGGGTGCACAGACATTATGTGATCCCTCATGCAGATGAAAGTACTGTAGTAAAAGGGCAGCCTTGTAGGAAGGAGAATTCAAAGAGGAAGCCACTTTTGGAAAAACATTTCATTCCCTTCCAATTATCTTCCTTATTTCCAAGTGGCATTCATATTCAACTACCTAAATCTATGTGATGATGTAAATAATTCCAGTGCCTCAGATTTTTTGTGAATTTCTACTTTTAGCTCTGTAAATGCAGTTTCTTTGTGAGTCTGCTGGGACTGCCGGTGCTACTTTGGCGGGGGCCCTAGCTTGTAGTCTCCTGTGGTACTTCACTGCTCTCTGCTGGAGAAGCCCAAAGCCAGCCCAGGCATTTAGGGTGAATCGCTGTGGAGAAACACACGTGTGATGACTTGTTTGATAATCTCCTGGCCTCTGCATTTAAATTCAATGCAAGAATTTTTTTTTTTATACCGATCAGAAACTATAAGGCTCCAGTTATGCTATACAGGCTGGAAGATACAAGTGCAAAACCCACCCAGACTTCAGCCTCTTCCTGCAATTATTGTCCTCCACAAAGGTATCCTGGGTAATAGTACACTGAGTCTGTGAAGTTACTCAAGTTATTTCCTTTCATTCCTGACACAAGAGAATAATTTATTTTGTTCTATACAGCTATATCAATAGCCTATATCAATAATACCAACTACAAGGAAAAGTCAATTTTTCTTGAATAAATGATATTATGCTGTATATATATATATGCATATATTATCATATTATATAATGTATATGATATGCTCCAGAGAAAAGGGATCAAGAGTATTAACTAAATAAGCATAAAACATGTTAGAACATGTTTCCTCAGACTTTTCCAAGGAGGAATAAATATTAATTTAAATCCTCATTTGCATGGGTAAAAGTTGCCATAATTTAGAAGCTACACTTCTCAAGTTTGAAGCAGAAGTCCAAGTACAAAACCGGTAAAAGTTTTAGGGGAATATTATTTCAGGTATATGATCAGCGTGCATATAAATATGTTTATATACATGGTGCAAGTCCACACACATACACACATGTGCGCACACACACATGTGCGAAAACACACACACATACACACATATACACACACATATATACACACACACACATCCACACACATCCACACATGTATTTCAATGGGAACACCGCTTGAAGATGTAAACTTAACACATCCCCAGAATGTTTTATGCTCTTCTCAGTCTGCCATCTCTTCCCGTAAAAACAATTTGATGAATAGAAATCATAAAAGCCAACCTCGAAGCAGCCTTAAGTGTGACTCTGTTCCTCAGCATTCTGAGTGAATTATTGCTGTGCCGTCAAAGACAACAAAAACATTTGGGAAGGACTGTTTATTTTACAGTGGTTGACCAAAAGTATGCGAGTGGTTACAAAAAAAAAAAAGAAAAAAGAAAAAAAAAGTAGACAGCTAAATTTGGGAGGTGCCACTTACACATCCTGAAATCCGTTCACTGAGCTCTGTCAGTCCCTTCTGGTCACTGAAGACTAATATCCAAGAAAAACCCGATAATGGAGATGCTTTCCAAAGGACAAATCAGCTCAACTGCAGAGTACTTCAGTTCAGAGGAGATTGCTAAGACCTCTGCCCACTGTCCTGTGTCTCTGCCTCCTCTCCTCACTCCTTCAACTTCCTGCTACAGTTAGTTCTCCCTTTTTGTTTTGTTTTGTTTGGTTTGGTTGTTACTAGTTTGCTTGCCTTGTTTCCAAAAGAGCTAGGAAAACTTTGGGAAAAATACTTCGTTACAATTGTTAAGCTGTGAAAGCCCACGCTGCCTTCGGTATTTAAAGGTCAAAATGAAGGCCGCAGCTAACAGTCTCACTAGGTTCTCATGTTCAGATAGTTCATCTTAGAACTAGATGGGAAAATAGAAGGTCCCTAAATGGTATCGTTAGGGAGGATGTGTGACGTGAATAGGGTGTCAGACATAGCTGTATGGAAGGGCTGGCCAGAAATAGGAGAGAGGCAGATACACACACACACACACACACACACACACACACACACACAAAGGGGCTTGGGGAGAAATATGAATGACTGTGTTGCCTGAGAGCCCTGAGAGTTGGACAACCTCCAGTCAAGATCTCATTGGAGAACGTTACATGATTTCTCCCTGATGATTAGATGTTGCTCCAAGACTCTGGATCTTGAGGCTAAGGTTTCTTTTACTTTAAAAACAAAAACAAAACCACCAGGTTGGGGCTTTGTGGCAGCTCATTCATTGTACTTCTGAGAAGTGATATTAATCGTAACCAGCTCCGTGTAGCCTTTCCCAGCTGATGTTTGACATGATCTAGCATCACCCAGTAAATAATTGATTGACAGCATTCCTTTCAAGCAATGCTCCTGGATTTGGTAATGTCCATACAGTTCCACACAAACATAGCTGGTTTTCTTGTTGGTCTTGGAGTCTGGGATGGCATCAAGTCTCTGCCGTCAGAGAGTAGACAGGGAAAAGGAGGAATCAGGCAAGCGCTGTTGGCCTCTTCCAACCTACCTCCGAAGCTTCTCCTTGTCCCAGAGTGTTTCCAGTATGCAAGGTTTGTGTTCTGATGATGCAAGAGACAGTTGTCTGGTTCCTCGGTGCAGATGCTGTTTGTGTTCCTGGGTCACACAGCCTGCTCATTCCCTTTGCCTTCTCTCCGCAGTGTTAATCACGTGTTTGCTGGCCAGGGTATGTAAATAACACTTGCCTAAAAACATTTAAAGGATTATGAAGCAATCTTCCTTAGTAGTAGCGAAACAAAACAAAACACCACTCCCACCAATCCACTGAGGAGCTGCTAAGTAGCAGAATGATCCAGTTATGATTGGGACGGTCCAGGCCTCAGCCTTGTTCTAGACTATGGGATAGACAGGGAGGGGAAGGAACGGGAATCCTCTCCCAATCACCTACTCCTGCACAGAGCAAGCACTGGAGAAGGGCCCTGCTGATCCTAGAACCCATTCTTACAGCTTGTAAGGGGAAGGATACAGCCACTCCACTCATCCCCTGCTCCCTCTTGCAACTGTAGCCTTTTCCCTTGGCCCAGAGGTGGCTTGAGGGCAGTGTCTGGCAGGGCTGGTTCTGCAAGCCTACTCGGAGGTCCAGGCTGTGAGGTTTGGATGTGGCTTTTGCTGATCGGTGTTTCCATCTCCTGTCCCTGGGCGGTCAGCTGCTGGCATGGAACCACAGAGCCTTCATTACCTCCCAGCAATCAGTCTCTCACCAAAACCGTCTGCCCTGCTCAAAAGGAAGCGAGTACAGACAGCGCGGGTGATTGCATGTCCAAAGCAACCTTTGCAGTGAGCTGGGCAGAAGGCGTGCCCGCCCTTCTGTGGCTCCTCAGGAGAATCCTGCTGCTAGTTGGGCCGTTCTGCCAGTTGGCCCCTGCACACCCTTTTGGTTCCTACTGAAACAGCCAGCAGTTCGGGGAAGGAGGAAACCTCTGCGGCTCCACTGTGCTGCTGCCAGGATTGTGTCTGTAGTGGGTCCAGCAGCAGAAACAAAACAGGGCAGAGCCTGGGGGTGGCCCAGCCAGAGCAGCTGAGCACTCAAAACAAAGCCGCCCTCCCTGAGGGCAGCTGCAGCAGGCACCAAGCCTGAGGCTGGAAGGGAACCTGGAACGTGGTTGAACTTCTCAAGGCTGGGAAACTGAGGCCCAGAGAAGGTATTGCATATCTGGGCAGCTGCCCAATTTGGAATGGAAATGACATCTCCTGAGGCTCCGCCTTTTACTTCTGTTGGGTTTTAATAGACCAATTGCGAAGGATTCAGTAACCTTGGTAGAGAGAACTTTAATCCATTCAGCCTTCATCATCTCATCTGGGAAATGGTGATGGCAGTCATAGCTTTTAAGAGTTGTGCGAATTGAATGAGAAAGTGTAAACAAAGAAGGTGGTGTAGTGCCCATCACAGTCAGGGTTGCTCGGTTCCCCGTAGGACAGAGTTTGCATTGGAGGTATAACGGCAAGGCAGGGAAATGTTAAGTACCCCAACCTGCTAGAAAGAGGTTTTCTAAAACAGAGTAGCTTTCCCCTACTCCCAGTAAGGAACACGTTTTAATTGGGATCACAGTGACTGGGTGGGCAAGATGGCTTAGCTGGTAAAGGTGCTTCTCTCCAACCCAGACGACCCAAGTTCAATCTCCTGAGCCTACATAATAGAGGTTGTCCTCTGACCTCCTCACATGAGTGCTGAGGTACCTGCATGCCTGCTGCATGTGTGTTTCCATGAAGAGTCCAGCTTGAAGTAGGGGGACTCAGGTAAAGAACAGTGTCTGTGTTCAGACTTCTTGAAATCAATAATGGCTCCTAGAGTTTTCAAAGTTCAAGTTCAAAGTGATAATTAGATGGGAAACACGTCCTTAGGGGTAGAAAGATTGTCCTAGGGGTAGAAGAAGAGGAAGGTTGAGGTGGCCAACGATGAATAAAATAGTACCTTAGGAGAAAACACCATTGCTGACAGGAATTTTGTCTCTTCGGGGATAAGGACACAGTGTAGGGAAAAGAGACTCTATCCCATGACTCTAAAAGTGTTTGGTCTGTTGTTCGGAAACCACCCTGTGACTTGTTGAATACTGATCAAATGTAACCGCATGGGACATTACCTCAGCCCTCCCTGGATGCCAGGCAGCATACAAGGGCTCTACCATAGCTCACTGGATTTATACAGCCCAGTGAGATGCTCGGACGGAGGGAAGGCAAGGCTTTAGAGGTTCAGTAACTTGAGGGGAAGCTTAGGTGTGTGAGTGGCGGGGGGTTGATCAGTAAGTACCCTGTGCTCTTAACCCCTGTGGTATGTCCTGGTTGTCTCTTAATCTCAGCCTTTTTTCTAAATGTGACATAGATGAGTGCTTCTGCACCCTGGGGTTGTTTTGTTTGTCACCTGTGAATTAAAGGCTGGGTGCCATTATTGCCGGAGCTCCCTTCAAACCTGTAAATATTTCCAGCTACTCCACAATGAGCCATGAGCTATCTTGTTTGTTCTTGCTTTCAAGCAAGACTCAGACTCTGCCTTTGTTGACCAGGCTACTTGCCTCTATGGAATTAATAATGTTATTGATAATGGCTGTTGGGGCCATTAAATTCGTTCATAGGTGAAGTGGTTCACAGTGCCCCTGGTGCATACTAAGTATCATAGAAATGTTGACTTAAAGCATCAACCATGTGTTACTTCCAAATGGGAGTTTTCTTCCAGTGGTGTCAAATACAAACTGCGTCAGAGCAAGCCTTCCTGAGCTGTATTTTTAGACGATGCTAGTATATAATTTGTCCCTATCTTTCTATCTGTAGTATGAATTAGATTTTCATTGAGAGTCAAATTTTTTTTTTTAAAAAAAAGTGTGTACATTTCTTTCTGACCCTATTGAAATTTTTTTTTGTTTTAATTTAATTGCAGTTTCTTAGGATTTTTATCTGGAAAAGGCTTTTGGTTTTGGGTTGTCATATGACTGGTCAAACTGCAGTCATTGGATTTACTGCATCTGAGTTACAAATTTTGCCTCAGAAATCCATTCTCAGATTTTTCTCTCCTGGTGCCCAAGTTGCAGAGAGACATGTCTCCAGGCAGGCGTGTTCATGATGAATAGCGGAGTTTGAAATGACATCACAAGATACATAGTTCAGAGACACAGAAGTTTGTTGTTCTGTTCTTTTGGCTGGAGAACACAGTTCTTCCTGGGAACTGTAGCCACAATTCTGGGCTTGAGTTTTATTAATATCCTTGTAGATTGAAAACAAAATGTTTTCCTCCGAGCTTTTGTTCTCTTCCATTTGGCAAACATTTCGACTTGTCACATGAGCCAGTGTGTGTCTCATTCCCTTGTTCCCTTGCGCCCCGGTGACAGTCTTTGGAAGGTGTTCACTCCTGGGACTAAATGAGATGCTGAAACACTTGTGTACCTTATAGCACACATTCAAAATTCCTCAGGTATTTGCAATGCTGGCTGCCCCTCCCGTATTTCCTGCCTTGAGTCATAATAGCAGAAATAATAAGAACAGTGGTAATTAATGGCTAACTAAGGTAAAAATGTTCAAAACGGCGTGATTGGATCATGTCAAGTTGCATGCCACAAAACTACCCTTTTTAAACGGGAGTCACTGGATTACATCCATCAAGAGAGGGATCCGACTCTTAAGCATGGATTACAAGTGCATCCTTGTGGCTGTTGTGTAAGTAGCACCCAACATAAAAGGGTGAAGTGTGGAGAAGTTGGGATGCTGACCAGGATTTCGAGGGCTGCTCTGAGGCTGCTTCCTTCTGACCTTTCCATTGAGTTGAAAGCTCTCAGGCTCCCTTGGTCCCCTGCTGCCATCACATTGTTCAGGCTGTGGTGGGGTTCCTTCAGCTCCTTCATCTGTCCTGTATGTCCTAGTAGGGAGATCCTTTTAATCTACCTCTCTTGCAGGACATTATAGGGAAGGAGACTGGCTACAAGACAGCAGAGAGGTCCTCAGAGGAGGAGGTGTGGGTTCAAAGCCAACCCTGGCACGTGGTTGAATTCAAGGTATTCCATGCATAAGCAGCAGAGATCAGAGGGCCATCTGCAAGGATTGAGTCTCTCCTTCTGCCATATAGGTTCTGGGACTGACAGACTCAGGTTGCCAGAATTATCATATCAAGTTGATTAGGTTGGTCTTGAGTTCTAGCCCAGGCTAGCCTTGAACTTGTGATCTTCCTGCCAGGCTGTGTCACTCAGTCCCAAAACTTCATGCGCGTACCTGTCACATGATTTTGAGCACATGACTTTGAGTATCCTGATAGGTAGTTAGGTAGTTAAGATTTCTCTCATTTGAATTTTTTAAAAGTCATATATATATATATATATATTCATTTATTTAATGTGTACGGATGTTTTGCCTGCTTGCACTACACCCGTGCTTGGTGCCTGCAGGTGCCAGAAGAAGGTGTCAGATCCCTAGGAATCTGACAGAGTTACATATGGTTTTGAGCCACCATGTAGGTGCCAGGAATAGAACCCTGGTCCTCTGGATCAGCCATTGGTTTTTAGCCACTGAACCATCTTTCTAGGCCCCTCTCATTTGGATTTTGCTAAAATTGGTGTAATGAACACAGGATTATTATCATTTTTCCCCTCTCAAGTCCCCACACTAAAAATGAACTTTTAAAAAAATTTGTTTGTTTAATTATTTATTAATTATGAGTACATTGTAGCTGTCTTCAGACAGACCCGAAGAGGGCATCTGATTCCATTCCAGATGGTTGTGAGCCACTGTGTGGTTGCTGGGAATTTAACTCAGGACCTTTAGAAGGGCAGTCAGTGCTCTTAACCACTGAGCCATCTCTCCAGCCCCGACCCCAGCCCCGACCCCAAAAAAATTTATACCACAAGCTCGCAGTGTGTTTTGGCACTGTTTCCCTGACAAAGCAACGTTGGCCCTGAATGGAGGATGCTCAATCAGCTGTAGAAGTTCACAGGGGACTCATGACGGTACCCACAAACCCATGTATTACTATCATAGTAAACACGTATCTAATAAGTCAGGGTTCAAATATGCACAGGTCCGGTTAGAAGCAGACGAGTGGTTTAGATAACTTCCGGTCTGAGGATACTGTGAAACAGAGAACTTCCGGTCTGAGGATGCTGTGAAACACAGTACAGGCCAGCGAGGGGCATCGGGCGGGGCATCGGGCGGAGTACCGCAGATGGCAGAGTGTAGGTGGATCAGCCTGTGACTTTAAAGTCCTGGGTAGATAGCTATTGACAAACCTGAGTTGGGAAATGTATTAGCTCTTGGGAAAGCACATACCGGGGCTATTGTGAGGATTGTGTTTCCTTTGAGAAACAAACCCGGGAGATAAGCGTTACCATCAGCTTCATCCTACCAATGAAAGAAGCAAGACACAGATAAAGTCACCAACGGGACAGCCAACAGTGACAGCACAGGAGAGCAGCTGGGCTTCAGAGAGGTCCTATTTTACCACCTGTTTCTAGGTCCTTGACCTACTTTGTGGCTAGCACCCTGAAAATTTCCTCTGCTCTCTCCTCTAAAGGAAATCCAAATGACCTTTCCCATTCTTTTCTACCCACATTTATTTTTTTCCATAATCATCACAATAAGGAAGGATCCATGCAGCAGTGACATCACCAATTCTCAGAGTCTGAAGAAACAAATCCTTCTGGGCTGGTTTTATCAAGGAAACAACTTAGGCCAGGGAGAGGTGCTCAAATATCACCCTCCCAAATATATTGTTGAGTTCATAGTTATCAAGCGTAGGGTACGATTGAAATAGTTAACTTAAAATATTTTATTATCTCAGTAATCTCAGCTCCTCTAGGATAGAAACCATAGTTTACATATCTCTGTGTGTCCGGCCCTTAGCCAAGCCTGAGATGTCCTCGCTGTATAATGGATGTTTGTTGGGTGAAGTGGACTGAAGACACGTGTAGACGTTGGCTAGAATCCTTCCCTAATCCTTCCTATTCTTTTAAGAACACGTTCTTATGGCTGGATCAATGGGGACAAGCAAAGCTGACACCTGGTGTTATTCCAAATACTACAGTTCTAATGCTCTGTGTGAAATGTAGAACTTGGGGCTGGGGTGGGGGAAGAGGGGGGACAATGGGGGAGCAGCTGTGTCACACAGCTGTCTCAAACGAGACACATGGGTCATCGTTTCTCCATACTTCCACACAAATTTTGCCCTCATGCAAACCTAAAATACTGAGTGCCGCCTCCCCTACCCCACCCAGTGCCGCCTTCCCCCCACCCCCACGATTCAGGCTGCGGCGGGTAGGTCCACACAACTGCTTCTTCTGTGTGTTTCTTCAGCTCCTTCATCTGCCCTTTGGCACAGACATCTTTCTGATGTAAACACTGCTTTGATGCCAAACCCTAGGACCTAACAGGCCTTTTAGAAAGACCGGGATAAACAGGCATTGTAACTCCCAGGTTCACCATTCATGTCTGACTCTGAGGATCTAGATAGTGCCAGGCTTACAGAGACTCACAGAAAACTGGCAAGCCATCTGCAGTGAACCCCAGCAATAAACAAACACAAAGGAAACCCGTGATAAGTCCGAGATAAACCCTGAGTGGCTTGGTCAGAAGTGATTCACCATGAAAAAAACAAACAAACAAAAAACGATATTTTTCTCCATACACTTCTGGTTTCCATGGTGACCCAGAGTAACATTTGGGGTGACAGTAAGATTTAAGGATGGTCCTGTGACAAAGTCCGTGGAAGAATGACCCTGTGATTGTTCATCTGGATGACAGGCAACTTGCCTGCATATGATATGTCCTGTTGAAAAAGGTACCATAAACATATAGGTAGCCCAAGATGATCAAAGAAGGACTTCCTGGATGCTCCAAGTATGAGCTGATGAATCAGGAGTACAGTCAAGATGGATAAGATGCCCAGATAGGTCTGAGTTCCAGCCCTCTCTGCCTCTATTTGCTGTGTGCCTGCCACATGTCACAGCATGTCAGGCCTCAGTATCCCCACTCAAGATGTCGGTGATCACCCTATCAGGAGAATGAAATGACTGAATTTCAGGAACCCTATCCATGCCAGCCCGACAGAGAAAACCTTCCTGGTTCAGCAGTCCCCCTTCTGAGTATCTCATCCTGTCTGCTACTGGTCCTCCCCCATTCTCTCAATTGTCCCTCTCCCCTGTCAGATCAACCATTGCCATGTTTACAATAATGTGCCTCCTTGTCTCCTGGCCAGCGAGCCTGGAGCAGAGAGGGCTCTGCGTCTCTCCACCAGTACTCACGTTGATGGTCTTGGCTAGGGGACAGGAGCTGTTGGCAGAGACCTAAGAGGGAACACACTGTGGTAGCAGCGGCATGAAAGAATTTGGCAAGGAGGGGCTCATCACATGATCGTGATTCATACTGTACTCTTGAAATGTGGCTGGCGAGCTGGGAGGAAGGCTTTGAATGGCAGCCCAGAGCAGAGACACTAGTTTTCAAACATCACATTCTTTTTATAGTACAGGCATGCCTCACAGGGAAAATATTGAACTTGGCCCTGCCAGCACCACGAGAGTCACCCCAAGTGTGATTTTAATGTTCGAGTCGTTCTCTGAATCAGATACTGGCTGCACGGAGGAAGTCTTCTATTAGGGGTACTTTGAAACTGTGTTTTTAATTAATTAACACTAACTCTGGGCTGGTATTTCATTTACTGTTAGCTGACTCCTCTCTTTCTTTCTCTCTCTTTCTTTCTCTCTCTTTCTTTCTCTCTCTTTTCTTTCTCTCTCTCTTTCTTTCTTTCTCTCTCTCTTTCTCTCTTTCTCTCTTTCTTTCTTTCTTTCTTTCTTTCTTTCTTTCTTTCTTTCTTTCTTTCTTTCTTTCTTTCTTTCTTTCGTCCCTTGCCTAAAACTCTGGAGACATTTTCTGCAAGGTCTCATCTGGGTTATTTTTAAGTTACCTCCATGAGAGAGTAATCTGTGTGGGGTAACAGAGCCCAGGAACTCTTCAAAGTGGGGTTGGTCATCTTGGGATGAACCTGATACACATGAGAACAGGGTGGCTAGGGAAAGAGTCTCTGAAAGTCTGGCATAATACTTTCTGATACCTTCCACAGTGCTCACAATCCATTCATCCTGTTGTTAAAACTTGAAACTAGGACCGGCCAGCTGTTGGGAAAAGTCCTTCGTTTTATTTCAACCAAATGGCGCTGCCTCCTGGGGCTGGAAGGAGTCTGACTTCAAGCACAATTATAAATGTGTAGTTCTTTGGAACGGGCGGAAACCTACAAAATGGCCTTGATTCACAAGGCCCCTTTGGCTCAAAGGCTCTCTGCTTCCCCTGCGCCATAAATCAGTATCTGCATCAGAAAGTGTAAAGCCCACAGTGTGTGAAGGCCCTTCTTCCTCTTCGAGCGTGTCTATGACAGATTTATACTGATGGCTGTGCTGCCCCCCTACCCCCACCCCCACTCACAGACTTCTATTATAGCCATGCCCCACTGACTCGGGCCCCATTTCCTGCTGGAGGTGAGGCAGGGTCCTGCATGAAGGAAATTTCATCTCGACTCTTTAATTGCTGTTAATACAGGGGATACTTCAAGGACCGTAGCAAGACCTGCTCTGTTCACGGCAACTTCTACTGTCTTTTCACAAGGTGTGGTCACAGCTGAAATGCTAGGCATTTAGTTTCATGACAAGATCAGCCAGGGGATGCTTTGGTAAAGAACACACACACACACACACCCCTCTTTTGTTGTAGGATTCATTTCCTCCATGTGGGTTTTTTTTTTTTAATTTTTTTTTTCCTCCTTGAGAGTACAGTCCTAACACTTGGAAAAATAAACTTTTTTTTTTTAAAGGCAGCATTAAAATTTGCAGTTGGAGAGATGGGTCAGAGGTAAAGAGTGCTTGCTGTTGGCAGAAGACCCCAGTTAAATTTCCAGCACCCTCATGTCGGCTGTGAGCCGACTGTAACTCCAATTCCAGAGGATTCTTCGGCCTCTTCTGGCCTCCTGCACTGGGCATGCGCATGTACACACGCGCATGCCTCATGCAAAACTCGCACACACATACAATACGCTAAATCTAAAACACATTTTTAATCCTTTTAGATCTCTGTAAAGTAAGACTTGTCTTCAGAATGTCCTTGTCGCCTGAGGCTTACATCCTTAGGAAGGTGGCAGTGTCAAAACCAGTGGCTCCCAAAGACCCCAGCAGTAAGGGTTAGACTCAAAAACAGTCCCAGAGGAGCGAACCCTACAGGGAACAGCAAACCGAAACGCTTCCAGGGCCTAAGGGATAAAAGTCATTCGGTCTCCTTTGAGGATGACGAGCCAAAAGGGGAGCTGTTAGGATACATGGTTCAAGTCTTCACAAAGGCAGTGAGTATAACGCCTAACCTACAGTCCCTTCCTCACAGGGCAGCGGCTTTGCTCAGAACTTGCAAGAAAAACCAAACAAAAGCAAATGACAAATGAACATCTCACTAGCTGAAGTGCTATCTATGATGTCATCTTAGTTGAGTTTGGAAGGATTGTAGTACTACTAAAATTATCTTAAAATATAAAAACACATATACGTAGTGATAACTAGTGTTCTTTCTTTTTCTTCCTCCCTCC
>NW_021621071.1:10034414-10106436 GCF_004785775.1 Grammomys surdaster | reverse complement strand
TTCTTTTGACTTTTCAATTTGTATTATTTCTCTTTTCCAACTTAGCATGAGCCTGATGTGCCTCTGGTATGAGGGGGCCATGCATTTACTTCGGCATGCTAAGGACCCAGGCTTGAATAGGAAATCGGATTGCCGTTTGCAAAGCTTAGGTTTAAAACTCTGTCTGCTGCGAGGTTTGTGAACGAGGGATCTGGCGAACAAGAGTGATGTGTATGTGTGTGGTTTGTTTTATTGGCCCTGCGTGTTTCTTTGATGATCCATTTCCCAAGCTCCTGCTTATCTTTTAGGAGATGTGTTCAGGATTTATGCATCTGGCAGGCTTTCAGAGGCCTCCAGAGTGGTGGAGAGGTACCCTCCATTTATAAGGTATCTGAATTGGGGTCATTCTGAACATTTACCCTCTGCTGTATTTAAATGTCTTCCTTCTCTGGACATTTCTCTCAAATGGATTTTTCTTTTATGTCGGCAAAACTATGAGTTTTATCCTTGAACACTCTAGTAGTAAAGCTATCTCAGTCCAGACCTAGGAGGGAATTTGTTAAATGCATTAAAGAAGTCTGTCAGTTGTTTTCCTGAGCCACTATGCATGCTGCAAAAAAATACTGTGTTCATTAGCGTTTGCAAAACTTCATGTTTAATGATGCAAAGGGCAGATTGAGCATTCTCATTTGGTATGCAGATGTATAAACATTCTAGGTAGGCATACACCCCCAGGTAGGGACTTATTGGGGTAACTCTTAGAAAGGGCAAGGGTGGCCATAAACAGGGGTGCAATAACCCCACAATTATGTACACGTGGTTATTTGCAAGGAGGGTCTGGGAGAAGGGTTTTATACGGTTATTGAGTACAGAGAAACACAACCCAAGGTTTGCATCTGTTGTGTGTACCCCAAATAGCATCCTCCCCCAGGTCCATAATGTAAATGCACTGGTACTAGTAAAATGGCATTTAAAACAAATAGTAAAATGAACGGCATTCACAAAGTAATAAAGACACCACCTTTGCAAGCCCTTTCCTATAGATTTGAAAGATTTTAGTGAATGGCTCTCCGAAGATGCAAATAATATTTTATTAGATTTCGGCCCGGGAGAAAGGGGAGGAAAACCTTCAACTAGAATTACATGATTATTACTTTGCTTCTCCTCAGCCCAGCAGACATTAAAATGGAACATAAAATAAGTCTATAACAAGAGTTATGAGGAAAGGTATTGCACTTAGGGGCACACTGTGAAGAAAAGTCATTAAAATTGTTTGGGCCTTAGGAAGCTGGGGAGTGGGGGACCTAGGGGGGTGGGGTTGTCCTTTTCAGAAAAATGAGAAACTCAGATATACAAAATGACTTGGTGAGGACTACCTAAATCTTGTTCTAAAAGCAAACAAACAACAAAACGGGAATCGTGTGGGGTTCTGATTCACCCCTATCAAGCTAGCTGCTTCCCACCAGACAAAACCAAGAGTTTGTTTTCCTGGAATAGCATCCTGAACGAGGGATGATAGCGTTCCCATAGACCTGGGTCATTGTACAGGCAAAACAGTGCAAGTGTGTTGTGTCTGACTGGTGTTACGGGTTCTGACTTACAAATGCTGCTCTTGTACACAGAAGTCAAACTCAAGTGCAGTCCACAGATCCCCAGGGTCTTTACATCTTACTCCTCTCCTTTGTCCTATCCAGTCTGCCTGTGGATTCTCTTTCTGGTTGCTTATATATGTTTGGATAGTAGTGATAGTTCAGCATATTCTTTTTGCTTTGTCTTGGTCTAAAAATGGTTAACCCACCCGGTCTGCTCTTCCATGCACTCCCCCACCCCCCACCCCTCTGCTTCCCTGCTGGCTGCTTTCATGTTATGCTAAATCTCAGTTTACTCTGTCAGTAAAGCTCGTGTGTGTGTGTGTGTGTGTGTGTGTGTGTGTGTGTGTGTATGTGTGTGTGTGTGTGTGTGTGTTCCTATCTGTAAAGTTTTAACTCTGGTTTACTGTTTAACTAGGAGGCTCAGCAGGACAAGAGAGGTCTCACTAAAACTATATTGCGACTAAGAATGGCCAAGGTTATGCTGTGCTATCAATGGGTGCTTTGGGTAGACGTTCTCTGTCATTCATCTTTATCAGGATTTCCCCCCCCCTTCCTGGGAGGAGGTTAAAAGGAATGTTTGAAGGAGGTCTTTGAAAACCATTTTCTTCAAATGTTCACTGCATCTGAGATCCCATTTTTTTGTCCTTTCTTTGCTCCAGAATACCACCAGGCTGCCAACAAAGAGGGGCCTGTGTGCCCAGGAATTTTCTGCATTCCTCTCCCGAGTAGGCATTTTTCTCAGCTAGAAAGGCCCTTTGGCAAATTCCCTCTAATCATTGGATTTACCCTGGGCTCTGATAGGTGCCATTCACGGACTTGGTCCTGCCGTTTCACGAGGCTGAGGCCTTAATGGGGCCTTTTCATGATAAACAAAAAACTGGGTAACATTACCAGAGGGATCACAACGCAGCTGTTGTTGGGAGGTGTGCGTATGCATGCTCCCCCCCTTCACTCTTCCTCTTAGTCTTTTTCCCTCCACTGTTTTTGCAAATGTACATTTTGTGTGAATTCTGTCTGACCATCTCTGGAAGCGATCTTCTGACCCCAGCAGCCACCGGCGAGACGGTCACCAATCGCAGGCCTCTGTTGGCAACGGGATGATTCTAAAACCCATACCCAATAGTTGCGTTGCCTGGAGGGAGATCTGCATTTTCCTAATGGGTTGAACATCAGAGGAACGCAGTATGAAGTCTCTCCTTTAGATGTCCTCTATATGCCCCAGCATTTAACTGCTGGAGATAGTTTTTGAAGGGGTTTCCCCATGATGACTTATTTTTAGGATATAGGGCAGAGGGGGTGGTACATGCCAGTGTGTGTGTGTGTGTGTGTGTGTGTGTGTGTGTGTGTGTGTGTAGGTTTGAGGAAGACATTAGGTATTTTCTTCTACTGTTCCTCACCTTGTTTTAAAAACAGGATTTCTCAGTGAACATGCTGTTTTGTGAACATGCTGTTTTGGGTTATAGTGGCAGGCCGGTGAGTGACCTGAAATCTTCCATCTCTCTACTTCCTCTGCCAGCGCTGGAGTTATAGGCAGCTGCAGCTATGTCTGGTTTCTCACATGGGTGGTGGAGATTCGAACTCAGGTCCTCTAGCTTTCACAAGAAACTCTTTTACCCACTGAGCCATCTCCCCAGCAACGCATGATGAGTCTGCTCGCGCTTTTCCCCTACTTTGCTTTCACAGGACACATACACCTTGGAAAATCTACTGCAAGATAAGATTATCGCAGGGTATTTTCCAAGTTTCCGGAAGCCGCGATAGAGGAAACGGAACGTTTGTGCTTATCCCTTGACCAGCAGCGTTCTGGTTTAAGGAGGCAGGCGGACATGCGCAGTGTTTGGGCTCACTACACGCAGGTCCTTACATTCCACGTGTTAGACCACGGCCCGAGCCTTCTTCTAAGGAAGAAAGTGGTCTCGTGGATTGTGATAAAGAGTCGAAGCTTTTTATTCCCTGGCTATAGAGACCCCACTGCACACTGGGAAGGCGCACAATTTCTGCTCCGTTGTGAATTCTCCAAGTCACATTGTAAACACGCCACCTACACAACTGCGTTCAGGACGCTTGGAGTTTCTGCCACTCGTGAAGTCAGGTATGGAGGCGGGCGTGTAGGAAATGTTACAAATATTACAATCGCAAGGCAGGAAAGCCTTTTGTCATGCTCACATGAGTATTCTGTGTTTTGTAGAAATCCCCAGTGGGATAAATGCTACACAGTTTTAGCTAATTTTCTATAAGTGTCTTAGAACATTTTCCAGATTTCTATTAGATTAGGTGTTGTTTAGTCTATTGACAGTGAAAGTGATTTGGGGTTATTTTAGTCACTGCTAGTTTGGGCCTTACTGTATTCTGAATTATTATGTGCGTCAATATGTTGGACACTATGAGAATAATTAGGAGAGCAGACTGTCTGGAGGCATCAGTTTTGTGGTCACAACAAAGGCAATAAATAAGTCAGGGATTCACCCTAGAGGACAGCGAATATCTATTGCAAACAGGGACTTCTTAGATCGGCTTACAGATGCAGGCTGGGTAGTCCTATCACTGCAGCCTGTACAGTCAAGAGTTGCTCAGTCTAGGAGGCTGGGTACCTCAGCAGGACAATATCGCAGCAAAGGCCTGGAAAGCTCCTAGAGAACCACTAGTCTTCAGTCCATGTGGTAAGGCAGGAGAAACTTTGTTACGTTGCCAGTGATGGATGCAGCAACCACAGCAGCTGCAGCAGAGTGGATGCGCTCGCCTGCAAAGGTGGACAGGCAAAAGCATCACGGAATCTCCCCTGAACTTTGTATTCTGTGTCACTGAGAAGTGCTGAGAACTCTGGACAGAGCATCTGTTAATCTTTCCATGAAATGTTCTCACACTCCTGCCCAGAAGTGTATGTATCTCTTAGTTGATCCTAGATCCAATCAAGTTGGCAACCAAGATTAACCATCTCAGGTAGGGCCTGGCTCGTCTTCAAACTCTTCTTCCAAGGTGTGTTCAAGGTCTGTTTCCTAATCAGAGTTTACCAAACGGGAGCCTTAAGTATATTAGGAGTCAGACCAGTGTCGTTTCCCATGAGCTCACACTAGGCAGTGGGCACAAAGTGCCAAAGGAGATTGAATCCTACAAGGGGTAGGAGCTAAAGCAAAGAACACAGTCTTAAGGACCACAGATCCTACTTTTCCTCGATCTGGGAAAGACAAATCAAAGAACAAAATTAGCTTAGCTTTTATAATAGAGGCGTTAATTCTTTTCAGAGACTCATTAAATCCACTTATAAAGCTAGCAACACCTAAACTGGCCTCGGCTTTTAAGGATGTTTGTTGGGTTTTGTTTCTGTGTCAGAGAGCTAGCTTAGAGCCAGTTCTTAACAATTCAGAAAGTTTGTGAGCTTGCTGATACCATGGTCATTATTCACAGATTAACATATAAATCTATAATGAAATCAGGTTAAATATAAAAGCAATTGGCAGAGCTTATTGTTTCAAAGTATGTTTCTGCTTTACTCTCGGTTACAATCTGAGGATTTTCATTACACCTGTCTGGAGAAGACATTGTATGTAGCACACTGCTGTCCATTTCTCTCCACCCCTGGCCACACATTGTAAAAATGAAGTCTACCACAGTGAGAACATTTACACCTCAGACATTGGCAAATGCTGCAGAGAGAACTTAGTCTATTTTAAAGGATTTTCTAAGAAAGTCCTGGGAACATCTTAATCATGCCTGTTAAACTTAAGTGTTGTGCTCATATCACATTCATTGTGAATGGCATAAAAAAGTTAGTATTCCTTAAGTGATCAAAACTCTATTGTAATTCAGCAAAGGAATCACAGCATTGATGATCACAGTAAAGTTCTGACTTAATGGCTTTTTTGGGGGGGTGGGGGGGGAGGTGGGGAGGTTTTCCTCCTGTTTGGTCTTATGTGATAAATACAAAATTGTCAGCTCTAGTTTATGTTGGAATTGTACTAATTTGTTAATGAGGTGAGCTACTTATTTTTGTTGATTTGAATATCAATCAAACATTTTGTTTGTGGCATAATTTATGATATTATTATTGGTAATGGTATTATGGAAAATTAATAGCAAATCCCACAAACATAGCAATTAACACTGATGCCACAAGCACCCGAGTATTTGTTTTACTATTTATAAAGTGTTCCCCACCCTTTACAAAACTTAAAATATACTTGGCATAAATCTATATGTGTATGCACATTTATATTTCCTCCCAGAGAGCCAGCTGTTAAACATTTACTAGATAACAGAAGACAATGGAAGCCTACAACCCGAATCCATAAATCCTTCAGAGTTCATGTTGACTCTAGCTTTTGTTCCAAGGACACCAGCGGAGCCTTTGAAACAGAATGAGAACCGTGCACTGAGCATGAAAATGTACCTGGTGCACACCCAGCATCGCACACACATACACATGACTGTACAATATGCACACCATGATGAACGAATGTGAGTGTACAATATGCACACTAGTACACACACACAGGTGTATGCACACATACAACTGTGTGTGTGTGTGCGTGTGTGTGTGTATGTGTGTGTGTGTGTGTGTGTGTATGTGTGTGTGTGTGTGTATTTGGGAGGGGGCAGCTCCACAAACGTATCCTCATTTAGGAAAATCTACCTGGACTGACATCAGAAATATACTGGATATGAGACCAAGTATTTTATAGGAGGTCTCCAAATTATATTTGAAGAACAGCCCGACTGATACTAATTTTCTTACTTTTCCAAAAAAAAATGTATCAATTTTCTGATCATGTTCCTGATCCTCCCGCCTCAGTCTCTGGAGTACCACCAATGGCCAGCATTCATCTTAATTGTCAAGAGCGAGCTGTGTATCGGACTCTGTCTTTGTCTCCACACAATAAAGACACAGTTCTTGCTTCCAGATCAATCTCAAATGCTTATTTGAAATATATAGATCAGTTGATTTTAAAGGTGGTTGGTTTGTCACTTACTGTTTTGTTTTATTTTTCCCCATTTCAAATACATGGCAAGGTATCCATGGCTAGTCTCAGTTTGTTAAGAGCAGCCAGAAGCCATGAAGGCTGATGGAAATCTGAAGTTACATCCCATAGGACAGGACAAAAAGGCAAAGCAGCTGTTACAAACTGTATTCTATACAAGCCCCAGTCTTCAAAACCAAAGAGCTTTGTGTGCTGGATTCTAATATCTTCCTTTTCCCATAGAAATAATACCAGCATAGCTTCTTACTGCTATATGTGACAGAGGGGACACCCAAGTCTCCATCATTCTGACTTTACAAAAAAAAAAAAAAGAAAAGAAAAGAAAAATCTTTCTTGCAAAGAATTTAACCCCGAAACCTCTTCAAAAGAAAACAACAAAAAAAATTATATTCCTTTCTATGTTATCACTGAATACACATTGAGCCCGGGGAAATGCTTTTCAACAAGTGTGAGAACAAACCCGAGTGACAGCTGGGTGGCCCGATCTTTTTCCTGTGGTAGATAGTGCAATGTGGGCAGCTGCTCAGAGAAGAGGAAGTGGGGCTGACAGCTGCCTGTGTCTGCCTCCTCTTACATTCGGATGGAGAGAACCGTGCTTCTGTCTCTTCCCTCATACAATCAATTTTTTTTTGATGTACGTCTTGATGCTATGCCTGCTTAATTATTAAATGGCACAGCATGCCCTAAGAAGAATCCAACTTCTCCCTCTACTTCTGTCCCTATGCAAACTGGCTGGTAGTCACTCAAAACTGTATACCTACGTTTCGTAGGGTGCTGTGGTTCTATAAGTCAGGTAGTGTGGTTACATAGACTATAAAGCCATGCTCCACGTATACTTATATGCCCAGACCTTTGTATTTAGTCCTTGTTATTAAGAAAAGAGGCACCGGGTGGGAGTTATCAATATGAATGTCATTTATTTGTCTTATATTACTTTCAATATTAATCTAAAAGTTGCTTTATCTATTTCCCCACAAACCCCAGAGTTTGGAAACAGCGGCTTTGCTGATCAAAACAAAACAAAACAAAACAAAACAAAACTCTATGTACCCGAAACCTGAAACTTCAGCCACTTCACTAAAGCAATGCTCCAAAGACCATGCCACAAAATTGAACACATCTATGGGTGACGTGTGCCAGACAAGAAAGGAAACTAGAGGATTTTAAAAACTTTTTTTTTTTATTTATCAGTCATTTTCTTTTCATGCACACGAATGGCCAACACACTGCTAACAGCAAAATCAATGATTCAAGTTGGGGAAAGCGGGCGTCTCATAGAACAGACTGGAAAGAGTGTTCGCCAAAATGAACACGCTCACACAGCTAGGGCAGTCAGGGCGAGCATGCCACACACACAAACACCCCCGGCTAAGATGTCAGAGCGAATATCTTTTAAGTCAAATGTAAGTACAATGTTTCTGGCAGCTCTGTCACACTGCATGGGTCAACCTAGAGATGTTATCTGCCTTCCAGTGACAATACTCCTTCATCCCGAGAACGAAGGCAGATCAAAGTCACAGAATACACACACCTACAGTTACATCAGTGCTGGGCAGACTGTATGGAGGTCACACATCCTCTTCCTTTTAGCTGCTGTTTTCAAATGGACTTATCACTGACTAATTTACTTGAATGCTACCTGCCCAGAGGAGCTTGATATCCTATTAGAAATGAAGAGAGGAAGCTCTCCTTGAGGGAGTCACAATGGACGGCAATCCTAAGTAAAACACAGACACATCGTCCAGTGATCCAGAGTAGTTACAGTATCTCCAGTTCCTAGAGTAACATGTGAAGCTGCACTTACCCATCTGGAACTTTAGATCATTAAGTTTGTTGGCAAGAAGGCTCTAGGCGTAAGCAGTTGGAGAGACTTTGTCCGAGAACTGGTGGCTGGGAAGCTGGGACTGCGGTCTGAATTTAGAGTCTTCCACCAGGTCTGTCAGTGTGCTGGTGGGCAAAGCCACATTGTAGATTCTGATTTATACTCATTGACCTGTTCAGGCTGTGGGGCATTTCATGTAAAAGGACTTCCGGTATCAATCGCCGCTCCCCAGTCAAATCATTTCTTTCAGTGTATTAGCTGTGCCTTCATCCTAACTTTCTAGCCAGAAGCATCTAGAATCTCGACAACAGGGCTCCCTCCCAACCACGGCACTCCATTCGATAACTGTATTTGTTGTTGTTGTTGTTCTAACCTTACAGTTTGTACTTTGTTTTACCTATAAAAGAGTAACATTTAACAGAGAGGATCATCTGACCATGACTACCTTGTTGGTCAAATGATTCTAAACGATGCCATCCGTTCAAAATTTCAATCATCATTTTGATATTTTGGGGATTAGCTTATCTGCTAGTCTGATGGCACTGATGACTTATTTTAAAACTTACGAACATTTTGAATACATATAACTCTGTAGCCAAGCCAGCTAGTTTTTGGACAAATTATGAACTAAAATAGCATCTTTTTACCTATAGGGGTGGTGATGTAGTCAGTGGCAGAGCCTGTCTAGCATGTGTAGGGCTTTGGGGTTTGGTGTACAGCATCCCCCTACCTCAACTGCAAATGAATTATCTCATATAGCAGACTTTGAAATGTCTGTCCTACTATTTCTTATAGAATTGGCTTTGGGGTGGTTTGGGGAATAAGATGATAAAATGACTAGAACTTAGATATTTGCTTGATGGGAATACCCATAAACAATCAAATGGACATCTGTTATATATAACTAGCAATTCTGAAGTATTCCATTAGACCAAACAACATTGCTTACTGTGTTAGTATAAAGTGCTTGGACACTGCCTGTCTCTTAGGCTTCAGTCTATGTGCCAAAGCCTTTATTTACTTTTTTTTTTTTTTAAACACCAAGCTTTCTGGCACTATGCTCTATTTTTGAACTACTTGTTTTTTAAAAAAACAAAACCAGGGAACAAAATGTGACTACTGACATGAGGCATTGGTTACACATTAGCGAAGCTTTTCCAGCCTGAAAAATAGAGAAAATAAATAAATAAATAAATAAATAAATAATAAAATAGCTCATTTCAAAGCCACCACCACCCACATCTTGTAAGTGTATTGGCCTACACTTGTTCCTAGAATATCCGTACAGAGTCAATAATGTGGGCAGCCGTATTTGCTTATCTGTATTCACACACAAAGCCTTTAGCACTTATATTTATCGCGAGAGTATTTTTTTCATTAAAAGTCCACTTTCCTGGGATGATTCATTAAAAAAAAAATACAAGGATTAAAATGTAATTTTCTCTTAATCCTACTGCTCAAAGGAAGTCAGAGATAATATTTTAGTGTACATTTTTCAGCCATGAAGTCAAGAACTTTGGTTCACTCTCTGCAATATGGAACCTAACTCGTTCAGAAAAATCTCAATTTCACCTTACACAGAACTTTGCGTTTGACCTTTTACATTTCCTGTTTTAGTATATGCATTTCCCACATCATGTGATATTCATTTAAGAAACTATACCCTCTCAGCAATAGTTCACTTAAGACAGTGAGCAAGCTGCTGTAAACCTCAGCCAGAGCCTTACCAAATAGCTGATGCTATGAATACCAGTCATAGCCTAGCCGCCGCTCCATATGTTAATCTAATTTGACAGGGTAAGAGGCTTTGAAGTCCTAATTCTCTTTTGCATCCAATAAACCAGTTTTTATAGTGACTGAACTTTTTAGACATCAGCCTGAGGCTAAACTCATGTCAGGAAGTCTCCATGAGATCACATGTAACCATGGCTAGAGAAAGCTTTCCTTTGGACGTCTTGTGAGAGACACAGGCGTCCCTGTCAGGGGGTTGCAGGGGGGACAGGGGTCAGTGCCTCTGAAGATAGCATCTTGCAGGCATACAGATTGTTGCTGTCTTACAGGAGCCCTCAAAAGACCTTTCCTATACAAGTGGGCCCACAGAAGCTCAGTGAATCATTACTGGGTGTTTATATACATCTCCATGCTATTATTAGTGGGCTCTGCTGCTTTTGCAGAGAAATTATAGGCAGAACCCTTTTGGTGAAATGCGGATGGTTTAGCTTATTATATTTCAATGGGAAGGCAACTCCAGGCTCCCATTAGCATTTCAATTCAGAGTTGTGAGGTGGTTCAACTAAAAAAAAATTTGTTGTTGTTTTTTTGGGGGGGAGTATTTTTGTTTGATGTTGATTATGTTGGTGGTACTGGCTAAGGGGGAAGTATGGGAAAAAGGCAAGGGCATTCAAAAAGACCCAACATGACAAACGATGTTAGGCATCCAGTTCTGTAGAGTAAGGGCTTTATGTTTTCTTTTGTTTAGATTGTAAGTTCTTTGAAAAAACAGAAAAGCCTATCTATAAGGTATTATAGGCTTAGGGTGAAAATCCATTGTCTAAAGCCAGTCCAGTTAACCAACATCAGACGAGAGTGTTGTGATGGCTGGGTGCATTAAAGATCAGGGATCTTGTCAGCTTGAGTTTCTCTCACAATCACTGATGACCTAAAACATACCAGGACCCGGGCAGTGTTAACTAGCACTTTCCTATGAGGAAAGCCAGGAGCAGAGAATGAACAGAAAGCGAGTACCAGAATTCTGCCTTCAGATAAAGGAGAAAGATTCACATCTGGGAGTCCTGAGCCTTACATCCCAGTTAGGGTACCACTCGGCACTTAATAACCATGGGTGGGGATGCTACCAAAACTAAACAAAGAGCTCCTGTATCCCTCCTTGGGAGCCCCTGGAAGCCCTTACTTTGGTGAGTTCTTTGTGAATGACAGTACTTTGGGAACAGAGAGCAGAAAATTGGAGTGGCAACTCAAGACAACAGTTAGGGAAATTGGTTATTAACAAGAATCTATTGGACACTTACTTATTTACTCTCCCCTTGCCCCTAAGGATGTTACTAGGTAACAATCATGCTGTGACCCAGTGGTTCTGGGATGTGGTAGGCATGGGATTAAATAGCTGCTCTGGATAGCAACAATGTAACAATTAACAATGTAATTGTTTCCAACACAATTTCCAACCTTTCTTCTGCTTTCTAGATGGTATCAACTACCATGTAATATAAGTGTCATTTCAGTAGTCCAATTAGCTTCTGCTATCAGAGGAAGCCTGCTGCCCCTCTACCCAGTGTCTTGATTCTTACCATCTTAAGCGAAACTGATGCTGTATCTACAGTCTGTCGATAGATTGCTTAAAGGAAGTGAAATGGTTTACTTTATAGAGGTGTTGTTTTTCAAAAAGCCAGATTAAACAGCCACATGAAGTAAAATTTTGCCTAAAATTTGATATAGTTTTAGAAGAACTTGCTGTATTTTTATAGCAAAATATGATGTAATATGAAAGCTCTGTTTGGGTTACTAGAACTTAGCCTTCACGCTGCCTCTATGCAAGACTGGAAGACTGTATCTAGCCTGGAGTTAACCTTGCTCCCTGGCAAGCTGCACCACTGAGGGCTGTGCCCTTAGCTAAGGGCTGACTTGTGGGCACAGCCCTCCGTTTGGGCTGTCTCACAGATACAGTGTTTCCCTATTAAGTCTCTCGGTTCTCTCATTCCCTTGAATGTCTTGACCATACATTCAAGCATCTTCGGTCTTTACCGCCACTTTAAATTTCTGTTCTCGTGCCTTACATATGGGATTTGCACACAGCATCCTTTCTTCCTCCTGGTTCTTTGGCTTCTAGTTCACTGTAGATGGAAATACGCTGAGAAGTGGAGGTGGGGGCACCACTTCCTAGTAGCATTTCTCTTGTCTGATAGGAGGCGCTCTGCTGTGCTGTGTACTCTCTCTCTGGTCCCATAGGAGGCGCTCTCCTGTGCTGTGTACATGTCTGCCTCTGTATCAAAAGAACTCTTCATCTTTAGCAACTTCTCTGAGACTTACTGGAGACTTCCTATGCTTTTTTTAATTATTGTTTTTTTTAAACCATCATAATTTCAATAGGAGTTTATTCTGTTTCCCAAATAGCCTATTTACAAAGAACCTAACTTCTGAAACACAATTCTTTACGTAGATGGAGGACTTCCTGTAATGTGATCAAACTCTAGCAAGAGGCTTTTTGTTACAAAGCTAATCTTGATATACTGTGGCCCCACCTGAATTCCACTGTAATTGCCTTTACAACGTGTATCCTGCCATCAGCTCTTAAAAGGCTTCTCTCTAGACACATGTGCTGGTAGAGCATGGCTTTGCTTCCTTTCTAGGGACCTGCATTTTTACAAACTCGGACCATCTAAGTCAAGGTTGTTCTTACTTTTTAGCTGTTGATCTAATTTTTTAAAGTGAGTAAAGAGATTAACTTAAATTCGTTGGTGTACTACCCTTAATAATCATGTTAGCAACGAAATAATTTTCATTCCAAAATGTACATTCAAGCCTTCTGGTTGTCTGCGCATTAACCCCATACCTGTATAAGCCACAATACTTTCAAAAGCGCACATCAAAGTAATTGTTTTGCCTGGCGCCAGTACAAATTTCTGCTGGGACCTGCCCCATTTAATATAAATTATATTACCTGTGGCATTTAAGAGAGTGTAAGGTGTACTGTGCCCCACAGGCAGGAAATTTAAACTATGGGTTGATTTTTTTCCCCAATCTCAGATTTGGTCCTGTTATACAGAATATTTACCATCCCTAGTTTTCTGTTTAATCTTTCTACGGGCATCTTTTGAATTTTGTCTCCACAGGCAAGACAAATTCAAGTCTTCTCACATCCTTTTAGGCTAAGAGAGACAAATTCTCGTGTTAGAGAGAAACTTTAGAAAAGGAAGGAAGAGGAGGTGGGAGGGAGGGAAAAGAGGGAAAAGGGTGAAGGTAGTGACAGAAAAACAGGGCCCCTCCTGACCAAATTAACCAAATCACTGTGCTTCTAGCATGACATCATGCCTCTGCTTTGTTCACAAAGATGTCATACCAAAGTACAGCATCCATGAGCAGAAACTCAGGGACAGAACCGTGTGCAAATCCATTCAACACAGTCATATACCCTATTATAGGTCCAAGATGTTAGCCTCCAAATCTGTGGCAGAACATGCAATCACTCAGCACTGGGGAAGAAAGCCTCAGCCCTCCCATGAGTTCACACTCCCTAGACTCACCGTGTGACTGATTTATGACCCATTGAGGTCCTTTGGTTGGAGACTGGACTTGTTGTGTTTTGGGCATTGAACGTGAAGACGGTCCACTTTTGGTAAGACAAAGAAAAGGGTAAATTAAGGTTACAGTAGAGAGTAGAGGGTATTTGAAAATGGATAGAAAGGAAGGAGAGAAAGGGACATGGAGCAAGATCACGGGTGAAGGCTAGGCAACAAAGAGGCGCTCCTCACCCAGGCTCCTCGGTGTCAGGACGATTCCATTTCCCACAGCCTTCTCTTTCATTAAAGACAGAGGCTGCGTCACCACTGTGCTATGGGTTGATTAAATTTAGAAGCTCAAGTTTCTGAAATACAGACTAAGAGTAACAGTGACTAGTTGCCGAATGCCAGTAGCAGAGAGAACTGTTTGATGGTTTTCTCTAGACCCCTCTTCTCTTCCTCAGAGAACCCCCTACAGACTCTGCAGTAATGGCCAGAAAGAGTCATCGGGGGTAAGGAACAGTGCTATGTCCTACACATAACTCATAGCCGTTTCATTCTTTTTTAGTAGTGTGGGATAAAATACAAAATGGGTTTGTTATAACTTTTCTTACACGCGAAGGAAGCAGGGTTTGATTGAATTCATCCCCCCATCCCTGGGAACCCTTCATTTTAGAAAAATACGCTGTACACCCAAAGCACTTGGGATATTTGATAACTATAGCATTAAAGGCCAACTAAAGTTACTGAAAATGCTTCCAGGTCCCACGGTTGGATGCAGGGAAGATCCAGGTCTTGTCACAGAAAGTAGATATTCGAAAGTTAGAATAGCAAATGGACCACCTCTACACTTGACATTAAAGTTAGTTTTCAGATTAAAGGATGGCCTAATAATGGGGCTGGTTGTTCAGAGAATAGGGCTCCCAAAAAAAAACCTTTATACGTTTCCAGCCTTCCCCGGAAGCAGGTGATAGAGCAGCTAGCTTCCACATCCTCATGGAGTGGCTTCTCTGCTGGCACACTGCTTGGCAGATCGCCAAGGAAAGCTGTGCAGTGACAGCAAGATTAGAACGCAGGAAGCAGGCTGGGTCACAGTCACCAAGCTCTGCGTTTGCTTTCCTATTATCTTAGCATGGCCAACTCCATGCTAAATACCCACCGCTAACACTGGCTCTCCCCGAAAGCCAAGACTCCACAGAGCACTCATTCATCTGAATTTCCATCAACACCAAATGAAACTCCATTTAGCATCTCGCCTGGTCTCCCTTGTCACATTTGAGAGGGCCAGGTCTCTTCCTTTATCAACAATCCTCACATCTCTCCACACACACACAGACCCAGCGCATCTCTTGAGAAAACAGTGACGCTTAGAATGGTAAAGGTTCTGTGTCACCGAACATCCAAGATTTGGGATTCACTACGTGTAGCTATATGCTTATTAACAATTTCATGCTTGAAATTATTTTATGATCGGGACCAAAGGGGAATGAGGCAACAGCAGTGATGTCCTGTTACTAAAGACTATGCTCTGTGAACTGCAGCACACACATGCACATACAGTACACAGACACACATATATACACCTATGCACATACACATATGTGTATGCATGCATAGGTACACAACACGTGTGTACATTTGTATCTGTACACATAGGTATAAGTATACATACTATGTGTATGATCACATATATATGCACACACACTACATACATGTATGGGTATGTATGTACACATTTGGAAGCTCTTATGTGCAGGCTTGCAATAGTGATCCCTGAGTTAGCCACTGACTACCCTCTCTTCTCTTTAGTCTTTCTGCATGTTGTTAAATTCCCAGACTCCCCACAGTTGCCTTCCTCTCCACCCTCCACAGAATGATTCTAAAGGCAAGTGTAGATATTTAAATTATTTTGATCCGTGTCCGTAAGCTAAATTAATTTTTTTAAAAAAACTAACATTAAAGTGAAACTGGCACGTTTCTATATGCGGGAATTAGTTTTCCGCAAAGTACACTCATTTAAAACTTTTCAACGCAGCAAAAATAGACCCAGCCCTGTGACCTCATCTGTGTTGAATCTGAATAAATGAATGAATAAGCAAATGAAGGAAAGAATGTTCTCTGGAAGCTGAGGAGGTTTCCACAAAGAAGAAAGCTTTCAGACATTGGTCTCAGTGTGTCCAAAATGAGTCTCATTGGTGTGGGTACAGGGTGACATCAGTGGTTGGTATGAAGGGTTCTTCTCTGTTGTTCTGTTCTGTGGGATTCTTCTTTGTGTTTATCAGTTCTTCAGCCACTGGAGGAAGCTATCTCTAGAACTACAGTCATTCACATGGACAGTCAAAGAACGAAAAAGGTGGTATGGTTGACAGGCAGCCAGCCCTCACAGAGTGCTTGGCAGAATAGGCTAAAATTCCAGGGCGGAGGGGGGGAAGCCTTGGGTTTGAAATCAATTCAAGGACTTCAAGTTGGACCTCAGCTTGGTGAGTTTTTAGCTAGATGGTTCCTTAGCTTTACTGGGTCACGGCTTTCACAAGCCTGAGATGTAGACTGTCGTAGGATAATGTCTGGTATATAGTGGAACACAATGGGCCAATACAGTGTTTGAAATGTGAACATTATTAAACCTACGTAAATGTCAAGTTTAAAAAAGAAATTAGCTCTTTTGAAAGTACAAAAGGCCCCTAAAGTGCTCAACTGGCCTTTAAATCCTTTGATGCGTTCTTGCGCAGAAGCTGGACCATTCTTAAAATCTTCCGTTCGAATAAAAATCTGTACAGTGTGAAAATATCTTTGGAGAAGCAGACGCTGTAGTTATACCAGTTAATTATACCAGACTTTCTTTGGTATTGTTACAATGTGAATGTTCGTGTACATGTGTATATGCGTGAATACATGCGTGCATGCCTGTACCCAAATGAGTCAGGGGTTAAACTCAGGTATTCTCCAACCATTGTCCACCTTGTGTTCTGAGATAGTGTCCCATTCAGACCTGGCCTTGCTGATTTAGTTATGATGGTAGCTCGTGAGACCCTCCTGCCAGGAATCCTCCTGCCTCTGCTTCCCCGTTACTCACATTACAAGCATGCACCTCTATTGTTGCGGATTATTTACCAGCGAATACTGCTCAGACTTGAGTTTAAGCCCGACAGAAAGTCTTTATTAGCAAGCCAGTGGCTACACTGGGTGTTTGGGGTCCCAGTGTAGCCCTGAGCCTTCTTAGGGAGCAGTTTTAACCACAAAAACCATGCTCTGGGTTGACATATTTCAGTTAACAAGAACAGTTAGGCTAAAGATTAAGTTTAGTACATTTTGAGACTTTCCCAGAACTGTATGGACTCTGATGGATTGGGTATAGTTTAGTTTAGTTTTGGCAAGCAATGCATTCTACAGGCTGATTTTTACAGCCGGAATAGCACTTCCATCTTGGAGTTGTGCAAAGGTCTCAGGGACTACTCTGGTCTGAGGCCCTGTTATGGTATACCCAGCTTTCTGTAATGCTTAGGGCCAAACTTAACTCCTCATGATTGTATGGGAAGAACTTTAGCAAGTGAGACAGCCCCAGGCTAGTTAGATATACAGTTTTTGTTATTATTTGTGATCACAATTCCCATTTTCTGTGTTGCTCAGTCTGGTCCATCCTGTCTCCATTTGCTTGTTTCCCTTGTCATCTGTGCTGGTTTGGTGATATGCTATTCCAAGGAAGATTTTTCTCCTCTTCTTTTTTTTTTTTTTTTTTTCTTGTCTGCTTCTTTCTTATACTCTCCATGTAGGGAAACTCCTCTGTTCCTCTCTTCTGGGTCAGCCATCTTGATTCTCACAGGAAGAAGATTCCACAGCGTTTGTCCCTCGTCTACTAACTCCAGAACAAGGGAGCCTTCTGGTAAGGAAGCTTCCCTTCATGCTATGGCAGCAAAAGCCCATTTCTTATTCCTCTTTCTTCAGAGCAGCTTTTAAAACAGCTGGTTACCATCCTTTAGGTTAATCCTTCCTAGACAGTACTTCAAAAACATTATATCATTTTCCAGTCTTTTGTGTCCAGCATGAGTTATAGAACTTGCTTTAGCTTCTTCTCACAAGGCGTATTATTCAGCCCTTTAATAAGCGGCATGGTATAATTGAAAGAATATGGGTTTCAGAGTCAGACCTGAGTCTGAATCAGAGTCACATTACTCACTGGCTGCTTGACCCCAGTCAGAGCTCTTAACTCCTTTGAAGGGCAGTTTCCTTGTCTATTAGGTGGGGCTGGATGAGAGCTATCTTACAGGGGCCTTGCCAGAACGTCTGATGCATGAGACCTAGCTTGGTCTCAGTGTTGTGATAACTGTTGGCTCCCTTT
Organism: Grammomys surdaster; assembly: GCF_004785775.1. NCBI lineage: Eukaryota > Metazoa > Chordata > Mammalia > Rodentia > Muridae > Grammomys > Grammomys surdaster. Next base: position 10,088,494 of record NW_021621071.1, on the reverse strand, counting down.
CCTTCCTCCTCCTCTCTGCTCCTTCTCCACGTGGGGACAGTTTCCTGCGTTACAGGGCCTAGATCTAAATAAAGCATTGAGACTTTGAAATAATTCTCTTTGTCTATCACCTCTGAAACACCCCCTTAATTATTTTCTGGGGTTTTTTTGATCTGTTAGTAGATATTTTCATGCCATTTCCATACTTTCTACAGACATGTGCGTATACACAAACATACACACACACACACACACACACACTTCTAGCAACCTGCTCTGAAGAGAGATCATCCAAGAGGAGCAGTCGTCAAGGCAGTCCCTTAACTGGTGTTGGTGTAGTTAAGATCATTGTTTTATCTCATACTTACCTTGAGGAATTTCCAAAGTTACTTCTTTATGTATGGCCTTTTCAGCATTAGGGACTCCTCATTGGTTGTCATTCAGAGATAATTTCAGGAGAAGTCACTCGCTCTCAGTTGCACACCCATCTTACGTGGTACCCTGTTTGCAAAGCTGACAAAGGCACCTACAGAGGCAGACACAGAGCTAAGCCTGGGAAGACAGCTTACAGCACAGAGGCAGGGATTCAGGTGCTTCTGTACCTGTAGTAACCACAGTGTTGGCTCTGGTGTGATTTAATTTCATAAATGAGATGCTCAAAATACACACTCGGCCCCTGCCTCTATCACTCCCTGCCACCAGCCTTTCCTTCTTTTCTGTCCCCTCTATCTGCTCCCCACCACACAATGTATAAATACCACATCATCCCTTACTCAAGGTAGCTCCAATTCTGCCACACCTGGCTGGTTCTTTGTGTGCCTTTTAAAGCCTGCCATGATGTGCATATTTTGAGGAGTTCCCCTTTTTTCGTGTTTACACGTTGTGCAACTGGAGATTCCATAAAACAGACTTTACTGAAATCTGTTAACAGAGTCTTAACAAGTAGGGAATTGGCAAGAGCTTGTGTCGGTGTGGCTTATAGTCCCCCTCTGCCACGTGAAGAAGTGTCTCAGCAGCCTGAGCTGAGGCAATAGGGGGGAGGGGAGTGGATGGATAACTGAACAGAACACATGGGCGGTTTTTATGGGAAGAGAGTTCTGCATTTACAAGTACTCGGGGGCTATCTTCCTGAGCGTGTTACACACTCCAAACACATCCCTCCTGGGACAGAGGAAGCTGAGGACTGAGTCACGTTCATCAAAGGTTGCTCAAATCAGTTGTGATGGCTGGCAACTCTAGAAGACTTGGCTAGCCGAGAGAGGCTCTCTCTCTTGTTCCCAGCAATGCAGAGGCATTCCTAAATTGATCTCCAGCAGTTGGAAGTCAGTTTAGAAGCACAGGAACAAAAAGCTTAGAAAGGGATGGAAATGAGGAATTGGGAAATGTGAAGATAAAACAAGGAAAAACTTCCTGACATCTTAATGTCTTACAGATGGCTCTTGTGATGGATATGCTTGGAATGCCATTAAATTTACCTTGTCTGGACTTTTCTTCCTGTATTTCTCTTGTGCCTGTTGAGGCCAGCGCCTCATCACATTTGCACGCGGCTGCCTGGGAACACAATAATATAAAAACCATTGAGTTAAGTAAATAGTAAAGGCTTATAAGTAGTCATATAATTTCATCTTAAAGCATTTCTTTATGCTTTATAAATCAGTAGACAGCACATGATAGGAAATGTTCCTGGTCTCTCTTTGAAGACCGAGTCCCCTAGAAAATGTCCTTGTTTCTAACTTGTCCTTGAGTGTGGCAGTAGATGGCTTTGAGGCTTTGGCTTTGAGGCAGTTAATATCTAGAATACTTCTTTGTCTATGGAAATTTAAAAAAAAAAAAGAGTCTGGAAGGGCCAGGTATGGTAGTGCACGCCTTTAATTTCACCACTCAGGAGGCAGACGCAGGTGGATATCTGGGAGCTTGAGGCTAGCCTGAGGCTGTATAGAAAGAACAAGAAACAGGTACCTGCATAAATGCCTCTTTCTTGTTTCAACCCCCACCACCACCACCACTACATATTGAAAATTGACCTGGAAAAATAATATAGAGAAAGAGCTAGGGAGTCTTCATTGAAGACTTGAGGAAAGGGTACAGGGGAGAAAGAAGAGTGGGGGTGGGGAGCTGCTGAAACTGACCCCGGAACTTGAGCACTAGGGTTTACAAGGCAGTGAGGAGCTAGCCAGCTGAGGCTATTCTGGGAGGAGAGATAATACAATCTGGTCCTGACATGTCTGTTGTAGATTGCAGTGAAATATCTCCTCTACATATTTTGTAGACATTAAGAAATATGGGCCTGAAGAGAGGATGAAAGGTCAGAACTGGCGATCAGAGTCTGGGGCTCATCTGTGATGGGTGCTAATTGAATCCATGCGGGTGCGCTGAGGGAATATCCGGAGAAGGAGAAGAACAAGGAGCCCCTGGATGAGCTCTGGAGCGCTAAGTAGTACTACAGAAAGGAAGCAGAAGAGAGAAGACCCAGGCAGATGACAGTATCTGAGAAGGCCGAGCGCCATGTCCCTACCACCCGAGGCCCTTGAGAATGTTGCCTACCCATTGCTGTGGGCCCTTAGATTGTGCCTCATGACCTTCCTAAAAAGTCAAGGGCAAAAACCAAGAGCCTTGGTATTTTGTCTTTCAGACAGGAGATGGATCCGTCACGTGACCTAGCGCCGTGACGTAAGCACTGGTTTAATGAATGGCTGCGTGGTGGGGGAGGGATGAGTGCGAGCGCATGCACTGAACAGATGACGTGATACCGATCACGTTCGTGGTTTTGTTTCTTGAATGGGAAGATAATACCTGTCTATAACATCACCAAGCGATCCAAAGTGTTAAACAGGCACAAAGGAGAAATGGAGGTGAGGAAAGAAGGCGTGGTAGAGGAAGGAAAGGAGGCATCCGCAAAGAGGCAAAGAGGAAAGACGGCCAAGGTTTCCCTGGCCTGTGCTATCTCAATATAAGGATTGGGCCTTTGGTTTGTTTTATGTAGCTACCTGTTTCTTGTTCCTTCTTCTTTCTCTGTTGGCACTTTAAGCTTCTTAGGGAAGACACGCATTACCTCTGAGTATCTCTGTAGACTCTACTGGGGCTACCCAAGTACTTACACCTATACGGAATGACAAGCCGACAGAGAGGAATATTTTCACTAATTACTAAATGTGAATAATTACCCAGAAAATTAATCAGGGAGAACTTCCTGTTTTGATAAAGAAAATGAAAGCACTCTTTTTTTTTTCCTCCTCAGAGACAAAGCTTTTCAACTGAGATTTTTCTAAGTAAATGATTTCCAAAGGAGGTATTAGATGTGTTGCTTGTGGCGAATTCTTCTGAGTCGGCTCCGCAAAATGCCCTTCCTGATCACTGAAAACACAAAGATCTGAAATATACTTCAACAGAGTCAGTCTTGAAGGACATCACATGTTCACTTAATTTTATGATCTGAGGACTAGCAAAGGAAAGAATGTTTGGCTGGTACAGTAAGAGGTGCATTACTTAGACACAAGAAGGGGCCTTCGGAGATCAGCAGCTCCCGGTTATTAATTCTGAACCTGGGAGATTGCAACAGTTTGTCTACAAGGTCTCTTTTATTCTGGACACTTGGAAAACTTCACACACACACACATATATATATGTGTGTAAATATATATACATACTAACATATGTATATTTATAAATTAATATATGTATATTTAAATTAATATATTTATACATGTATACATATATACATATACTTTATATATACATATTTATGAGTATGTGTATAAAGACAGAGTAAATGATAGATATGTGAGTGCTTATATATATAAATATATAAATACAAATTATTTATATATTATATTATCACTAATGTATATTTTATTTTTGTGGGAGAAGAGGGTACGTACCATTCTGGTAAATTTCTTAACAGGATGGAAAAGGAAGAGGTGGAGCTAGTCTTGATTCATCTAACAGAGTTTTTCTACAGGATTGCTATAAGATAAAAGTATTTTTTCAGGCCTCGTAAACTTTGCAGCCATGTCCCTCTGGAAACTTTACACCACAGAGAGATTTGGTTAGGTCCCTCAAACGGCAGACAGAAAACACTATAAAAATATAGACCGGTTTCCAGAACAGAACAATAGCCCATCTGTGCCACTCACACTGATAAACACATCAAGCAATGTGGCAACATGCAAAACCCCACAGAAGCAAGAGTGGATAGTCTGGCTCCCTAGGAGGAAGGTGAAGAGGACGAGCCAGTGATACATGTGCTCTGCACATGAAATAAAATAGAAGAAATGCCACTTCAAAGGGGAACCCAGCCATTCTCCATCATTTGTGTAAATCCATCAATTATCTTAACCCTGGAAGATAAAATCATCATTAAACTAGTGAAGAGTAAGATGCCGGTGACCCTGGTGTGGTAATGTGCTCAGTACTCAGTACTCAGGAGGTGGTAGTATACTCAGTACTCAAGAGATGGCAGTAAACTTGGTACTCAGGAGATGGAAGTGTACTCAGTACTCAAGAGGTGGTAGTACACTCAATGCTCATGAGGTGGTAGTGTGCTCAGTACTCTGAAGGTTGTAGCGTACTTAGTACTCAGTACTCAGGAGGTGGTAGTACACTCAATACTGATGAGGTGGTAGTGTGCTCAGTACTCAGAAGGTTATAGTGTACTTAGTACTCAGTACTCAGGAGGTAAAGGCAGGAAAGTCAAAGGTTCAAGGTCCCACCCTCTTCTGCTACAAAGAGAATTCAAGGCCAGACTGAGATAGAGACCCTATCCCCCTCCCCCCCAAAAAAGAAGAAAGTCATTATTCCATTGATAACACTAAAACGCGAGCATGCACAATGATAATAGTAAAACAGCTATATTAATAATAGTCAATAAATAAAAATACAACTGCCTCATTAGAGCATTCTCAGATCTGCTGCTTGTCTGTGGTTGGATTAACATTGTCTTACTACTCCACTGTCTGCAAAGAATTCACAACAGCTTACAAAAAGCACCGCAGACTTCGGGCAGTTGACATTCAGTGTTTAAAGACAGAGCCTGTTGTCCCTGGCATTTGGTAATTTGTTGGTTTTCCCAGGCAGGAAGTTAAGCCTTTAAATGCTCATATTTGGCAGAAAATAATTTCATTTATGACTCAACCCATTTCCGGTAGTCATGTCTCAGTAGAGCTGGGGTGGTTACTAATTTGAGTTTTACATCGTAACGCCCTTCAAGGAGACAAAAGTCACCTTTTAAACTTTCTTTGTGAAAGTAGCTATGAAGAGAGAGATGAATCCTGCTTTAGTGTAGAGGGGCAGTTGACTCCTGGTGTGGGTGTGTACAGGAAACCTTTCCCCTAGGTAGTAATATGGTTTCAGAAGAAATCCATATACTTGAACAAAATATTTCCTGGACTTCCAAATTTAGAGGCTGGGAATCTGGGGGGTTACGCCAAGTCTTTGAAAATATCAAGGGCATACTAAAATATAATAGAAGGCTCTTGAGAAAAGAGGAGGGGCGGGCAGGAGAAAATGGAAAGGAATTGCTTAGAATGTGTATTTCCCTCTATCTCTTTTAAGCATGGCTTTGGGAAATGGATTCCCATACTCCTTCCTCAGTCTCCCCAGTTGGAAGTTGAGGTTAAGCCATGTATCCCACTAGCTGGTAGAAAGGTATCAAGCTCCTCTGGCTGGCACACTGGCAGACTTGGGCCCTGTCAAGGAAAAGGCAAGCAATAAATAAAAGTATGGTCATTCATAAAGAGGGTTCCTAAGACCTACATACAAGAGAGCACATGGTGTCTTCTCCTCATCACCCTCTCCTGTTTCGGCCTTCTCAGTCCCCCCTTCCAAGCTCAGAGGGATAGGTGAGTAGATAAAGGATATGTAGATAGGTAGATAGATAGATGATAGATAGATAGATAGATGATAGATAGATAGATAGATAGACAGATAGATGATAGATAGATAGATAGATAGATAGATAGATAGATAGATAGATAGATAGATAGACAGATGATGGATTGATAGATTATGGATAGATGATAGATAGATAGATAGATAGATAGATAGATAGATAGATAGATGATAGATAGATAGATAGATAGACAACTAGATTGGTAGATAGATGTCAGATGATAGGTAAATGATAGGTAAGATGATAGATGTGATATTTGTCTTTCTATGTTTAGCTTTTTTCTTTTAACTCAGTGATCTTCCGTTTCATCCATTTTCCTATATAATCCCGTTCTTTACAGCTGAGCCAATTCTAGGTTCCTCAATACACCACCACCCTGTGTGTGTGTGTGTGTGTGCGCGTGTGTATGAGAAAGAGACAGAGGGGGTAGGGAGAATGAGGTGTGTCCATTTATCCGTTGATGTTCATCTCAGGTGCTTACATGTTTTCTCCACAGTAAACATGCATGCATCCGCATGGTGTCCCGACTTGCGTTCCTGTGGGTATGTCCCAGGAGTGGCATGTTGGATTGTCAGAGAGGGGCAGTATTTCAAGAAACTTCCTTTTTTATTTCCACTGTGGCTACGTCACACACTCAGAAATGAGTCACTACATGAGTCAGCTTCAAATGAGTGTATAACAGTGTTTGTCTTTTCTCCAATTCCTTAACCTTTCTTTACCTAATTCCATTGTTCTTCCATTTTCTGTTTGGAGAGAGCCTTAAACTTTTTCTATGTATTAGTTTATGGGGTGCCAATTGTGTCTAGGACAGGCACTCAAATTTTGTAGCCCTGGGGCTATAATTACCAGTTACCTGTCCCTTTAGTTGTTTCGCCTACAACATCAACACGTACACACACACACACACACACACACACACACACACACACACAAAGAGAGAGGGAAAGAGAGAGAGAGAGAGAGAGCGCTTCTGAGTCTAGTCAGACAGTAATCTGAGGTTTGGCAGAACATACTTGCTTTGGAATGGAAGAGAATGCTGGGTGGCTCAGGCTGGACTCCCCTCTGCCTTCACACCCTCTTGCCTTTATTCTTACATAGATTCTCACCTCTATAAGCAGTGTCTCCCATTTTTTGCTTTCCTCTTTTCCAACTTTCTCAGTGTCTCTGGGCACACGTCTCTTCCCCCACTCCAGGCCTGTCCCACCATCCTGTCTTATTTCTAGAGTGGCCCTGGCAATAAACGTATCAGGGAAGAGAGAAAAACCATATGTTTTGAGGTAAAAATTTAACAGAAGAAAGAAAGAATGCCATTTATCTTTGGCCTTTGAGATGCCCAGGAGCTTCCGTGCAGACCCTCCTTCAAAGTTTCCACTCCACTGTCTTTTATTAAACCCTGGTCTTCCCAGGATGTCAAATCCCAAAGGTGAATTTTAAAAATCCTTTGTAGGAAACTTGTAACTCTTTTAATTAATGATGCTGCCGCTCAAAGGTATATTTTCCAGCACTTTCTGTTGTAAATGCGCTGTGTTCTAAGTGATAAGCCTTTGCCGCCTGGTCTTGGAGTCTAACTATCACCAGGTTATACCTTGTCTTTATGTTAAGAATGTGTCTACAAAGTTGCAAAACACTCACGCAGCAAGTCATCACTGGGACTGAGTCTGCTCCCGTCAGGATGCGGTTAGCCCTGAGCAGGAGGAAATGCCCTACTGGTTTCTGAACTACACTGAGGAAAACATACATAAGACCCCCTAGGACCTTTCATTTCTAACTTCTTGGGAGAGTCACTCAACCCACATCACACCTACATGGCTGAGACTGAGATGAAGCAGTCTGGACGCCACAGTTCCCTCTCGGCACCTATATCATTCCACTCTCAGAACACGGTCCTTATCTGCCTTTTGTGTCAGAGCTTCCACACACAGTAGGCACTTTAGTGACTGCTCCCTGAACTGAGGTCAATCCTAGGCTGATGCACAGTTCTTCACTCTTCCTCCCTATGGAGTGAAGGGACGTTAAATGCGCACCGGTATAAAAGTGCTCAGGTGGGAATCATGGCATCCAATAGACCTTTGCAGGAGGCTGCAGACCCTGGGCGTTTTCAGCTCTATGCACCGGGAGCTGGATGTGCCTGTCACCACATAGATTCCTACATGGCGGGGCGGAAGTAAGATGTGAGAGGGGATGAAACAGAGCTATTATCTGAAGGCCCGTAAAGCTGTTTTTAGAAAGACTGCTTCTGTTGTGCTGGGGGGCGCTTCCTTGGAGAAGTGGGGTATTGTGCATCCTCTTTCCATTAAGTCTATTTTGGGAAGAAATTACAGAGGGTAATATATGACCAAGTCCCAGGGATCTCTGAGCAACACAGCCTCTGTTCTCATTACGCACTTGCTCAGCTCAAAATAATTACTCCGTTCTCAGGAATGCTAACCCAGGGCCATGAGCATCTCCGCTAAATCATGCTGTTTATTAAGGAAGCGCTGACTTTTTTTTTAAAGTGTTAATTCCCCACCCCCACCCCCCCCACATGCCCTAAGTGAACAGGGACAACAGAGCCTGCCTGTAGTCATGGCATTTGTTTTCCCGAGCAGCATGGGGCTTCCTACATGGGGGTTGAAGATTTATCTGCCTTTGGCAACTACTCCAATTACTGCAGACAAGGAGTTTACTTCTCAATAGCTTTACAAATTACACGTTTAACTTTGTAGAATCAATTCCTGGGAGGTAGGGAGAGGAGTGGAGAGCTGGCTCTGGAGCCAAGCTCACCCTTGAGATTTAAAGTGGCAGCACCCGCTTCCTTCCGTGCACCACAAGGTGAACAGTTTTTTCTTTCGTTTTTCCCACCTGCACACAGTTGGCACGTTCTGCACGGGTATTGACTTAAACATTAAAAGATAGAGGCTGTAATGTTCAGTAATAAGCGTCTGTTTAATCATTAAACAACCACCGTTTTCTCTTGCCCTTTAAACCCACCTCCAATCAGCTTGGACCCTGGATTACAGTCTTATTAACTACAAAGATCCCAAAGGAAGTGTTCTTGGGGGGGGGGGGATCACCAGCCACAGCTGGGAGCTCTGAAACAGCCCCATTGTCACAGGAAACTTCCAGTCAAACTCCCTTGAGGCAGCCCTTGACAGTGGCTAGGAGGGAGCTTCCGGGTAGGGAAAATGTACCCTGCAATTCCAGAAGCAGCCTCAGTTCATCTGAGAAGAAAACAAAGGTCTTCTTGCCTCTAGCCCTTGGTATGGTCACCACTGGCCACTGTTAAGTGTGGTTAACATTGCTGCTTGTCTGTAGTGTGAGTGAGGTATGTCATGACAGTTTCTGGGTGAGCCTCACCAGGGTTCCTTTCTGTAAAGCCAGGAGGAACTGCTCCTGCTTTGTGGCTCTTTCAGCCCTTTTAAGTTCTATCGCTAATTTAAAAAGAATAACATAGCCGGACAGTGGTGGTGCACACCTTTAACCCCAGCACTTGGGAGGCAGAGGGAGATTTCTGAGTTCAAGGCCAGCCTGGTCTGCAGAGTGAGTTCCAGGACAGCCAAGGCTACACAGAGAAACCCTGTCTCAAAAAACCAAAAAAATTAAAAAAAATAATAATAAAATAATAACATAGCACAGGTTTCAAACCGACCTTTGTTCCAGACCTTAAAAAACATTTAAAAATTGAAAAAAAAATTTACTTTTTACAAAGACTTTTTCTACCCTCACTTCAGGATAGTTACTAGGCACCATACTTAGAGGAACTGAATTTGATTCCCATTGTGGTTGGGGGCAAAAAAAAAAAAAAAAAGACAGTTTTTCAAAATGTCATCCAGTGAGGTACCATGTAAGGCCCATGAAAGGAGTCATGATCTTGTATGGTTGTGGGGTGTTCCCTAAACAGCCTGTATACCTTTTGACTCCTTCTGCTGTTCAGTTCTGCTGCCCAATATATAAAGTGGCCAGGTAAGAGATGAAACTGGTCATTAAAGAACAAAAAACCGTATTTTGAGAATTTGAAGGTTGATCTCCATTTGCATAGGAGAAGTGAAAGTCAGAGAAGTTATGACAATTGCTTAGTGCTTCAGAGAGACTTGAGAACAGAAAAGGAATGAGAGCCTGAGGTCTTTCCATGTTCTGGGGGCTCTTCAAGTGTCTTTACTGATGAGTGCAAATGTCTTCTGAGTCCCCACTTAGAAGCTAGAACTCATTGGATATCATTCATTCATATCTTCCTTTTCCTCCCGCCCCCTTTCTTTCCCTCTCTCTTCTTTCTCCCCCTCTCTCTCCCTCCCACTTCCTCCTTCTGTCCCTCCCTCCCTCCTTCCATTCTTCCCTTCCCCCCTGACAAGTCCCAGTCACAGATATTCTGACCTTCCAACCAAACAACCCAACCCCTCGTTTACTTTAAGGTTTTTCATTTTCTAAATTAAAAAAAAAAAATTAAACTTGGACCGAGCACAGCAAACTTGCAAAGTCTAAAACAAAACATCCAGGGAATTACCCTAGTTTTTGCATAGTCTTGGACACTGAGTGCCCCACCCTCCACTCCCTAAGGGCTACACTTCTCTGCTCTTGAAATCATTTCCTAAGTCAATAACAGAGAGAGGGGGCTGTGAGCGGCTCTGACAAGGCCACCTCAGGTCCCCATCTTCCGCGGGGAGGTATGGTGCCCTCCACACACTGGCTATGGGAAGCAGTGATTGCTGTCCTTTCTCAGAGCTCACCCTGACCACAGATCTTCACATCTGAAGATGACTGGAAGATATTGCTAATTATTTTGAATTAAAAGAATTTTTGATTATATTCTTTTACTTCTTCCACCTCCTCCCATATCCTAGGAAGATGTTCCTAACTTTAAAGACTCACCTTGGGTTCTTTTCTCTTTTTTCCTTCCTTCTTTTCTCTCTCTCTCTCTCTCTCTCTCTCTCTCTCTTTCTTTCTTTCTTTCTTTCTTTCTTTCTTTCTTTCTTTCTTTGTAAAACCAAAATCTATTTCAATTTCTAATTCAGTCTTTCTAAAAGAATTCATACTGAAGCAGCTAATCCACTCTGGGAAATAAATCTTCAAAATATTTCAAGTCATTTCTGTCAAGCACTTGGGGGAATACCTGTTTCTAGTCCACTTTATACAAAACTCAGCGGAAAGTTGACTTTAAGGAGACTATTCAATCAAGTCACTGAACCATCAGCTAAACTGGCTGTCTGCCCTTGCCCAAATAAGTCCCTGATCCATTAAATGAACTTCTGTAAAGTGTCAGGACGTAGCACGCACAAAAGTGTAAGGTGTTTGGTAAGAAAGGGAAATTGATCTGTGACCGTAAGTAAGGCCTGCAGGTGGAAGGAAATCTGGAAATATAGGGGGGCGGAGGAGGGCAGATCTGAGAAGCTGAACTGGCAGAGACCATTTTCAGAGCCCAAGTTATTGTGTGTCCTGACATAATCGAATGCTTCTAAGAAAAAGGTGCCTGTGGGAGCTCCTTTGTTCTCTGATATATGTCTTATGTCTGCACAAACGCTTCTTTCCTGTGGCTGGACAGTAGGAAGTAATCTATCTTCACTCTTATTTGGTTTGTAAATAAAACTCTGAAAGGGGTCTACTGACCTCTAGACGGGGCGTTCTCCAGTTTGCTCCTCCTCCTCTTAAGAGTTAAGTCAAAGGGCATGGCCAAGACCACCACCTCAGTCCTTCCGGGACTGTCTACAAAAGACTGAAAACTGTGCCCACACCTGCCCTTCTGCAGGCTGGCTCACTTCCAACTCTAATGGGGGCAGAGGAGAGAGCTTGGGGGAGCCAGCACTCATATAAGCTCTCTGCCTTTGCCCACTGAAGTGTCTGTGACATTCAGTCCCAAAAGGGACCCTGACTGTTTCTCCTTCTGCCAGCTCCTTTGCAGTCACTGGGACTCTATGCCTTGGAATAACTAAGTAGCCTGCCATTTCCTCCTTTCAAATTACGAGTAGTGCAAACGCAAATCTCCTGTGCAAGCCCCAAGTATTAGGTGGTGCTTCCTTAATATATTGTTTCTGACCTTTGACGAAATCAATATTAGAAACTGACTATGGAAAATGAAAATGTGATCAAAGTTCTATATTTTAAATAACCAGTATCTTAATTTTCTTAGAAACGGCCGTAAGTCTTAAGTCTTACGTATCGCCTTGAATTTTGTAACTTGAGGAGGGGAAGAATGGTGACATTGAACGAGTGAGCTCTCGAATTATTTAAGACTTTGAAAAGAAAAGGAAGGGAAAGGCCATATTTTTTAAGGTTTTTCTGCAGAGCTTTGCTATTAACTGAGTGGATACTTACCATCTCGTACAGTTAAGCGCGGGGCTGCTAAGATGGCAGACCGGAGCTGCACTGGAGGGAAAGACATCTGTGTTTTTCATTCACTTGTGCAGCAGTACTAAATTTTCAAGCTTGCTTTATTTTCAGCATCAAAGAAAGGTTGTTTTATAGTCACTGGGTTTTTCTTTTTCTTCTTCTTTTAGACCCACATGTTCCATGAAAGAGGTGAGAGACACTGGGTCTTTCTATTTATTCTTCGCAAAGTTACTTTTTTTGCCCATGGTCCTTCTGCATGCCATTGCACTGGAGAGGGAAACATAATTCTGTTCTTTTTTTTTTTCTCTCTCTCTCTTCCTTTGAAGGAAAAAAAAATTTAAGAGGTTTAAATACCATTCACGTTTTGGAATTTCCTTCTTTATTTCCTCCTGAACCACCGTCTCACGACTATATAAAGCAATCCAATGTTGAAAGAGTTTCACTCCTATAAAGCCCTTTTATATGATTATAACCCTCCTGTTTATCAAGGGCTACAAGAACGGGAGCCAGGAGCTAACTGAGTTTATAGCTATGTGTCTATGAATATACGTGATTGTGGGCCGGGAGGTCTACATATATACCCAAGTGTGTCCAAATCCTCACAGCGGTTTTAGCATACAAATTGCCAATTAAACATCTACAGTTTCCCTTCCCCTCTACAATTTTTGAACGTGGGACCTATTAGTTGATGGGGAAAGATTGACACCGTCGGTAGCAGACTGAAATACTTAACAAATCCAAGACGCTCAAGTTTGTCTGAGTCTCAGGGCCCTTAGTTCAGCTAATTATACATTGTATCATTTAATTAGCCTGGCTCTTTAACTGTTTCTTGGTAGAAATTTGGCTTTGAGTGTCCAGGTTCTCAAGCGAAAGGAACAGCCTAGGGCCCATGAGGCAGAACAGTCCTGGTTGCAACCGAGAAATGGAAAGAGGGGGTCTTCCTGTTCTCTCCCCTCCTTTTGCTGGACAGCCAAGGAATGCCCATAGAATGGGGCTCACCCACTTTCAGAGTGTTCTTCCCTCCTCATTAAAGGTTTCTGGAGATATCCTCACAGAGATACCTAGAAGGATGTTTCCCTGGTGATGATAACTCCAGCCCAGCTGACCCTGAGGCTCAACCATCACATCCCACCTTCACTTTCTCTTCTAACATCCTTTCTGAGCAGCCTTCTTACTCCTGGATGGTTTTCTAAGTATCTGTCAGCTGCTCAAAATCCTCCCTCACACATGGTTTACAAAGTTACCTATGGATTCAGGGCACCCCCTTCAGCGAGAAGAGAATCCTCACACCTCCTAAAAAGAACCACCTAAAGAGAATGTGGTATGAGTATTTTAATCCTGATTTAGATAAGTGAGCATTCTGGGAGATCTACTGTTCCATACAACCAAGTAAGTGGGGCACAGCTTCTCAACAGTGGTGGCTTTCTGAGCATTCATAAATTATAGAGAGGGTAAAATTAGCATTGCAGGAGTCCGGTGACCATTTCCTGTGCTCATTACTTTGTCGGCATTATGGTAATGCCCACATTGTTTAATAGTGTTAGCATCTTTTTATACTTTGATGTTTTGGCTTCTCATTAGAGAAGTACTGGAGTTCAGGCCACCGAAGGCTTCCGTAGATTCTGTGAAGCCCACTGGCATGTTTGCATTCCTGTGTTTTACTATCTAATATGTTGTGGCCATAACTGGAGAATGCCAGACTTGCCTTCAGAAGAACCCTGGCTCCTATATTTTTACCAAGGCATGCTTGATCATGCCCCTGTTTTCCCCAGCGCCATGTGGTATGTATCGATGCGTGCATAGCAATGGCCATAACTGGGGAGCTTTTTTTTTTTTTTTTTTTTTTTTTGCTGACATGTAACCTTCTTCACATAACCTGAGGTTTGTAAATTAATTGTGATCTACATATAGGTCAAAGGACTGGAAATGTAAGTCCCTACCCTGCAGCCTGGCAGTTGTCACATGACTTCCTTGTAGTCTCTTAGCTAACCCCCCCACCCCCCATCCCCCAATGAGCCTGAGAAGCAGTACAGGTTTCAGGAGACAGACTCAGCCACTCTGAGGCAACTAAGCAGCTGTTTTCTGAAGGACTTGAAGGCAGTGCAGAGCAGATCGGGGAAAGAGCTGTTCCCCTTACAGGAATCCCAGCAGAAAGTAACTCAGGCAAGGCAAGAAGGTGTCCGCTCCCCTAGAGCTGGAGTTCTAGGCATTTGTGAGCTACCCCGGTGTGGGTACTGGGAACCGAACCCAGGCCCTCTTCAGGAGCAGTAAGTGCTCTTAATAGCTGAGCCATCTCTCCAGCCAGAAATGTAATAAAATACAAGTTTCTTTCTTAAAAAAACATCCCCTCCAATGGTACATTTTAAAGACCACCTCTCTTTCCCAGGACCACCCCTACCCCCGGGAGCTTTGCAGGTAGGAGAACAGGAAGGACTTAAAGGTGAGCCTTGCAGGCAGCCGTTGAGTGCTTCAGGGGCTACATTCTTGATGCAGTGTCGTCTTACAGCAATCCTAGGAAAAAGCCTTACCGAATTCTCACTGATGCCCAGTACATACTACTTCCATGTTTACTGACTAGATCCATTGATAAACAGAACCCATAGGTCATACGTAGTTTGTAAGCCACTATTAGCCAGCAGGTTTACTATTAAGTACTGATTCCTGTTACCACTGTGAATGCAAAGGCCATCTCTCTTTCTCTTTCTATATGTGTGGTGTGTGTGTGTGTATGATGTTCCATTCATGATTCCCCTTTCCTTAAGATCAGTTGGGGAGGGCAGCTCTAGCCACTAAACAGGTGCTTTAAATAGCCAGACTAGAGCTGAGAGGAGGGAGTCGGTCTAGATACATCTCTGTGAACTGTGTGCCTGTGAACTTTGCAACTCACAATACAAAGGAAACTTCCATTGTCCTGGGGGGCGGGGAGGGCGGGGGCTGAACAAGCCACATGAAACACTCTGTTTTGATGGCCATGGATATTCCCAGAAGGCTGGAAACCAGAATCCTCAAGGCCACAGCAATGACAAGGCTCCAGTGACAAACGGGCAAAGGGAGGACTGTGTGCGACTGTAAGTGCATAGTGCAGGGCCCTGTGATCACTCCCAAGGGTGCCACCAAGGTCTTTGACATTGAACAATGAAATTATAAACACTGTTGCTGCCCCTGCTGCTGCTGCTGCTGCTACCGGCACCGCGCCCGCCCGCCCTAGTGCTATTAAGTGGTGTTTATTACATTCCTACCGCCCACAGTTGCTCTCTGCACTTTAGTGACTTCCAATTTAGTTACCCCCAACAACCCAGCGAGGCATCCACGTTACACAGATGAGGAAAGTGACGTTTAAATTGCTTAAGGAGTCCTACGGTACTCCTTGCACAGAGTAAATCCCAGACCCCACCTCTGGTCTTTCTTATTCCAAAACTGTATCTTATAACACTATCTTGAAAGCCCTTTCCCAGCAGAAGACTTCAGGTACCAAGATAGTATAACCTCCAAACTTTGCAAAGTATATTGAGTTTCTTGGAGGGAATCCCACACTCACCCCAAGGCCCCAAAAAGGCCGCCTTATAATAGTTAAACCTACCTAGCTTCCACATCCTGAAAGGGCAAATATAATCAGTGCCTCTTAAACATCCTTCCTTTATTTAAAAAAAAAAAAAAAGGTTACAGCGCTGACATTCCCTCCAAGATCAGAGGTGTATACACATCGCTGGCAGCAAGTCCAGACATACCGAAAGTGCGTGTTATCTAGAGCCAAGGACTTGACACCACTGCATCTGTAGGGAGACAAGCATCTCATTTCAATAGACAACTTGTTCATACAGTTGGGATCCTCCCGGCTGAACTGACAGGGAGTCGGAAGAGCAGCCCCAAACAAAGAGAACAGTTACTGCTGTCTCAGAGGGGCCCCTGCACGCCCTGGGGTTCTGCTCTTCTCCCGTGTAACTGAGCAGAACTCCGGTTGACTCCCATTAAAAGCCTGTCAGCACTCTCGGATTCCTGAGTGTGGGCAGAAGCTAGCATTATTTATTTACTTACTACCCATCCTCTATGGAATTCTTTGGGGGACAACGAGTCACAGCCAGTATTTAGGCAGCATGGCACGGTCACTCACTGGGTGTCAGGAATGGCTTCACTCTTCAGTCCATGGCGAAGTGAATGAACTCAGCTGAGTTTCTAGAGACAGCCCAGAGAAGAACATTGTCAAAAGAGGACTGTTCTACCTTGTCAGACACAGCCCGCAAAGGCAAGGCAAAGTAACATAGAATGAAAAGGCTGTGTTTGATTTCAGAGCCAGGAAGGGGTTCCCATCAGCCACCACGGACAGGCCAGCTCAGTGGAAGCCAAATTAAATGAAGCCCATCTCTGTCTCCCTTCCTTGTGGTCGTTTGGTGACATAAAGCGACCTTTTTCAAGAATCAGGGATGGTTTAACTTGCTAGAACTCATTTTCCCGTTACCTGACGGGAAATTTTGCTCAGCATGAAGGAAGAGCGTATTAGTGTTGTTGTTTGTTTGTTTGTTGTTGTTGTTTGTTTTTTCTTCCTTTGGCTCAGTAGTTCTCAACATGTGAGTCTTGACCCCTTTGAGGGTCAAATGACTGTTTTACAGAGTGTTGCATATCAGATACCTGGTACATCAAATCTTTACATTAGGATTCATAACAGTAGCAAAATGACAGTTATAAAATAGCAATGAAAATAATATTACAGTTGGGGAGTCACCACAGCATGAGGACCTGTATTAAAGGGTCACAGCATTAGGAAGGTTGGGAACCACTGTTTAACTGGACATTTCATTACTAAAGCATCACCTTTCATTCTAGTGGTTCTGAGAGGGAGGGAGGCTGAGGAGGGATGTAAGATAATAGGGTAGAAAGATAGACTCTGAGCAACTCTTTACCCACAGAATTTACCACTTGGAAGATGTATCATCACTGTGCTGGTTACATTCAAAAAATCATATACTTTCTAGTAAGTTGCAGTTGGAGTTTCCTTGTATTCCCAGAGCCTACAGTCATTTTTTTTTTTATTTACTTGAGACTCATCAGAATTCATTATCCAGGCTCTTACACATTGGTTTAATTCTTTCTAGCCCTCGTCACATGTACTGATTTATAAGAAATATAGGAAGATAAAAATCATATCTTTAAAAAAAAAACTTTCTATTACTATAACAAAATACCTGAGGGAATCTAGTTAAAAGGAAGAAAATGTTATTTTATCTCAATGTTTGGATATTTCAGGCCACAGAGGTTTAGCTTTTTTTTTTTCCTTTGGAGAAGAGAAAAACTTTTTCCAGGCAATGAGAGGATTTGGAAATTACTTGGAAAGCTTTTTGAAAGTACATTCTACACAGAAGACAAAGACTGTGTCAAGCTGGGTCAAGTGAAATTCTGCACTGGGGGCATGGATTGTTCCGAGTTGTGAACTCAGCTTTCTCTTGAATTGGGCAAGAAATGACCAGCGTTGGGATCTTTGACTAGTAATTGTGCCTTGACATAAATATGCATACATATTATATGTATGAGCTTGAAATGAGGGGTCCTAAGTAACTTTGTCTGTGTACCATGGGTAAAAATTGAGTGTGATGGGTGGTCACATTCCCAACGGCATCAGGCAGTGAGTACAGAGACCATGAAAGCACAAGAGATTAAAGGCAAGAAAGTTACACATTTCTTTAATGGGGAGTCATGGGAGTGAGAGAAGAACAGTCTGAAGCTGTAGATGACAGATGAGCTGTATGGAGACCCTGTACGGCATCCGTAGAGAAGGCAAGCGTCTTCATCTTGCCTCCCGTTTTAGTCCTACACAACAAAACATGAGATCATAAACTCCGTCATTGAAGAGGCTACATCTTACATTTCCTGTGTCGTACATACCATAAAATGTATAGCTAGCGTTTGTTCTGTGATCAAATAGGAAAGCAAGTGACAAGGAAATAATCCACTAGTGTTTATCACAGGTGCCTTTGCATTGGCAGCCTTACCTGAATGCTTTAGAGTTTGAGAGGAATAAGAGGGAAATAAAAAGATTAAGATTATGATAGATGAGGGTTAAGATAGGGGGATAGAGAGTCATTTGATGAGGTGGAATTTCTACTATCCTAGAAGTCTAAGGAGAAACAAGATGCTATTTGATTTGTAAAACACTTGAGCCTTCCCGTAAGCTAGCCTCGAACTCAGGATCTTCCTGCCTCGGCCTCCCTAGTCCTGAGATTTCAAGTATGTACCAGTGTGCCTGGCTTGACATCTTGAACTTACAAGAAAAAAAAAAAAAAAGAAAGAAAAAAAAAAACGCTTCTTTTCTGAGCCAAACAGTTACTATTAAAAAAAGTTTTCTACTGCTGATTTGTCCTTAAAATATATAGGAGACGTTCTTTCTGAAGATCCTGATCTTTTTAAAAGTTGTCGCTTTAAAATACAATTTTCTCATTTGTTCATCCCCCCACCCCCATGAAACGATAGTCTCAGAAGTATTTTAGTTATATATTCTTTAAAGGATGCTTTTGCAAGCAAGTTGCTGGAGCACTAACCTTCATTTTTAAAAAAATAAATAAATAAAAAGCATGGAGGCAAGCTGAATAATTACCCAAAAGGCCTAGCTCTGGGGCCATGTGGTGTGGAGATCTACTAGGATGCTGACCAGGTACTCTGGGCTAGAGTTAGGACTTCCTAACGAATGACCTTATAGTCATTTGAGTGTGTAACCGAATGTTACTACTTCTGATGGCCATTGAGAGACTTCTGCCGGGGCCATGTGCCTTAAATCATTACATATGTACGGTACTGTTTCCATCTGGGCAGTGGGAATACAAAATTAAGCCACTTCGTCCATCTCCTCACCTGAGTTGTAATTAAAGATGCTCTTGTTGGGTGACCAGCAGAAGCAGGGTTCAGAGCTATGTTCCTAAACGACAAGCAATCCTAAGCTAAAAGCGCGTGACGAAGGCGGTGGCGTGGCGTGCCTGTTGTTGGAGGAGCTAGGTAGAGAATGCTGGGGTTGACGTAAAGTTCTACTTGGGTTTCGAATTGAGTAAGTTGGGAAGCCAGCCACACGGCTTTGCTAAAATAGGAACGGACCTCGTAATTCACGGATTCTTTTAAAAAAAGAGTCACAGATGTGCAGAAAACTAGAGAAGGGCCAACAGGAAAGCATCCTTGGGAAAAGCCAGGATGTGTGAGAATGTGGAAAAGGAAGAGTTCTGTTCCACAATTTAAGCTAACGTGGTCGGGAATAGTTAACATTTCTCGGATTGAACATTAAGCTTCCTCCAAGGAAAATTACTCTGCAGCTGAAGTCAGCTGCACATCAGTGCCAAGAAAACAGTGCTGAATTTTGGGGTCCAGGAGAGAAATGAGTCAGTTGAGTACCACAGGGCTCCCAGCTCAGAAACTATCCGTCCCTTTGTAGTTCTTGAGAACATGGGAGATTACCAATAAATTTATCCTTTAGGAAAGGAAATGCTTAAAAATCATGATTCTCCCTTTAAAATTCAGTTTCTGTGACTACCTGTTATAGAGCTTCTAGGAAATACTTAGGTAGCCAAATGACTCTCTAGAGCCATTTCAGAGCTGGGTGTGGCATCCTGGTGCACACCCGTTATCACAGTAGAATTCAAAACCTGCCTCAGATGCATAGTGAATTTGAGACCATCCTGGGCTACATAAGACCCTGTCCCCCTCCCCCCCAAAAAAAAACCTAAATAAATAGGTAAATAATTTAAAATGTTACATGTTTCAGTGTAAGGCTGGAAACAATGTTTTTAGGTCAATGAAACATGTATTGATTCTAGGTCTTTTATGAAAGTAAAATATAATGAAAATAACATTATTTCCTCTCATAAACATAGACGCCATACATGCATCAGGTGTGGTGGTATCTGCCTTTCATCCCAACATTTCAGAAGCAGGAGCAGGCAAATCTGAGTTTAAGACCAGTCTGGTATTCATAGCAAGTTCCAGGATGTCCAAAGGTATATGATGAAAGCCTGTGTCCAAGGGACAGAGAAAGCTACTTTGCCCGATTGCGGTGTGGCTCTCAGAATCCCCCCAAAAAATGCTATTTCCTTTTTCATATTTGTTCTACAGTGTCATGGGATTCAGACTCCTAAGCTGTTTGTGTGGATGTCAGCACAGTTATTTATTTGCTTTGAGCTCAGGTTGACCTAGCCCTGGATAAGCTAACCTGTGCCATAGTATACTGACAGTTACTAAGGCCCCTCTTTGTCTTAACAGGATTGTGTCTCATTAATACAGAGCATTTCTTCTAAGTTTCTTGATGCTGCTCTTGCTGGTGATGGTGATGTTTTGTTCTTCATGAGTTGAATTTTAGCGGAGTCCAGAGAGATGCATCAGTGAGGAAAGTAACTGAAGAATAAGTTCTAGGTCTCAACTTCTGGACCTGTAGCATCACATAAAAGCCAGGTGTGTTGGCTCACAACCCTACCTCCAGCACTGGGCAGGCCGAGACAGATGCATCCCTGGAATGTGCTGGCCAGCCAGCCCAGCCAAATAAGTGAGCTCCAGGTGGATTGAAGGCCCTGTTTCAGAAAGTAAGACAGAAGACTGGCAATGCATACAGCGGGCAGATCAAGGCTACTTCCTGCCACGATGGACAGTCCAAGTCCCATGGTGCTCACGTGGTAAGAGAGAACTGATTTCCACACGCTGTCCTCTGACCTCCCATCCATATGATGGCAGCTGTACACGAGCCTCTGTGCATGAATACAGACATAAAGCATGTAAGTGTAAAAAAATGTATTGAGACACAGAGCTAATGAGGAAGACACTGGACACTGGCATGTAAACTCCATGTACACACATGTGTGCATGTGCACACACAGGTGACCATGGATGCCACACCTACACATGCATCTAGACTCTGTGTACACACAGAGGTGAACATAGACATCACATGCACACACTTGTGCATGTGCACATACAGGTGAACATAGACACCACACATACACATGCATCTAGACTCCGCATGCACACACATGTGCACATATTTGCCACACATACATGTATCTAGACTCCACGTGCCTGAAGTTTAAATGAGGGGGTGTCCACACAAGTTCTGTGAAAGATGTCCGTCTCTTCTGGTGAATCTTAACCCTCCATGCAAGGAGAGGCTGAATACCAGCCAACTGCCTCCACTGAACAGGCCTACTGTGTGTACACACTCAGTAGACACAGAACCATCGGAATTGTCTGAGTGAACACCTTGAAAGATATTGCTGCCTCTTTAAGAAAACAATCATTACAGGATCCATGCCTTTAAAAACATGTCGTAGAGATCTCCCGCTGCTAGAAAGAGAAGACTCCGAGTAAAGTGGTATACCTGGGCCTCATCAGCACCTAAGAAAGAGCTGACCTAGCAGGGCTTGCCCACCCCCAACCCCCACAATGACTGCCCCTGGGGGCTCCTGAGAGATACACAGAGGAGAGTGAACCCCACCCCAAGTAGGTTTGAAACCACAGCTCATCCGTTTGGGCTGGCACTGGACTGGACTGCTCTGTTCTATGAAAGTGCAGGGGTTTCCTCAGGAGAGAGAATTAATAAGTTCAGGTTGTTTCCATTTCAGAAATAAAACTCAGGGCAATTACAGTTTCTATGCCTTAGTTTCCTGGTGAGAAAATAAAACCAATGGGACACATACCTTCCCTGATGAGGGGGCAGGCGTTAAAAATATAAAGGATTTTCACTTTTCTGTGGGATGTATGTGTAGTGTGTGCAATAGGATATATTTATCGAGAGTTATAAAGACATAATGTTAACCACTCTAGAGAGTCCTAAGCAGAGTTATCATTTGGTCCTGAGAAAGATGCCATGGCCAGTGTGTGTCTGCTTCCAAGAATGGTAAGAACTCTGCTTCCCTGTCTCAACACTTAGCTCTGAGCTAAGAGATGCTGCGAGGCAGATAAGAAGCTTGCAATTCGTTGCCCAGAAAGCTTCCAGCTGGCAGTTTACTTCCTTTGTGTTTTTTTTTTTTTATGAATGGTGGTAGTATTATGATTTGGTCTGTGTTTTTTTCTGACCGAAGCCATTCATAAAAATAAAAACAAAATAAGAAGAAGAACAGCAGCAGCAGCAACAACAACAACAACAAAACTTTCTAGGCACCAGTCTGGAGCAAATGAGTGCCAGAGGCTGGGAAAACATCCCGGCAGCCTTAACCACAACCAGCATTGAAGGCATTCAAGGGTCTGTTTGTTTGGTGGCCTAAGAAGTATGAAGTGCTGTGGCTAAGTGTAGCTGGGAGAAGGTCTGTGACATGAACTAGGCCGAGAGCCAAGGCTGGCAAAAGTTCAGACATTGTCTTTCTCCTCACTGAAGTGTCAGGACCTAATTCATGGAAAATTGGGTGAGCTGGCAGCCCTCTCGGAGTTTCATTGAGACGCTCTGTACAGGACTCGAGTGAATGGAGCTCCTCAGCCAAAAAAGGAGGGGGCTGGTGAACGGTCGGAGCCAGCCAGCCTTCGTGTATAAGTGTGCATTCCAAACGGTCTGGGAGGAAAAGTGTACAGGTGTAAGGGGCAGGAGAAAAGAGGAAGAAAGGCAGTTTCTCCTTAAAAAGTGACCTTTTGAAAATGAGCACTTTCTTGGCACACACTTTAGAAGCCTAAGAAGCATGAAGCCCTGTGCTTCCTGGGTTCAAGTCCACCTAGGGAAAAAAAAAATAAAAAGAAAAACATCATCTCAAAACCTGGGCTTTGATGATGTTATCTCTACTATGAATTAAAGACATGAGGCATTTTTAAGTGAAAATATCTTGCCAATTTCTCTTTTTGTTTTTTTTTAAATCTCATCCATTTTTTAAAAAAATACTCTGCTAATTTTATATAATATTTTCAAGATTCAAGAAAACCATCACTGCCTTACAGACATTCGGTATTCTGAACACAGTGCATTTAGCCCACCTCCTGAGATTCTGAAGGTCTCGAACAATTTCATTTCTTTGGCTTGAATCTCTGAATCAAGGTGCCTTCGCTATATTTGCAAACTTTAGGAATTTGTAAATGGAATTAACAGGGCTTATAATCAGAAATAACCATGTTGTCAAGTAGTGATCTTCCAAAGCCCTGGGACTTCTCTCATCCGTCTTTTATACCACTGAAGAATAACAATAATTTCTGAAACTTGATTGGAAAATTAATTCAGGCTATAGAGAGACCTCAGAGGTTTCACTCAAAAGAGAAAATACATTGATGTAGGTATGAAAATAAACCTTCATAGGATACTATCACAAATGTGGGTGGATCCACAGAGGAGGAGAAAGTATTTGCAAACTATAGCTCTGAGAAAGGACTATATCCAGAGCATCAGGAGAACCCTTGGGTCTTGTCTTAGTCAGGGCTTCTATTGCTATGGTGAAACACCATGACCAAAAGCAAGTTGGGGAGGTGAAGGTTTATTCAGCTCACACTTCCACATTGCTGTTCATCACCAAGGGAAGTCAGGATGGGGACTCGAACAGAGCAGGAACCTGGAGGCAGGAGCTGATGCAGAGGCCATGGAGGGGTGCTGCTTACTGGCTTGCTCCCCATGGCTTGCGCAGCCTGCTTTCTTATAGAACCCAGGACCATCAGGGATGGTACCACACACAATGGTCTAGGCCCTCCCACCAACAATCACACAGTAATAAAATGGTCAACAGGCTGATATTATGAAGGTATTTTCTCAAATGAGGTTTCCTCTTCTCAAATGACCCTAACCTATGTAAAATGGACATAAAACTAGCCAACACATGTCTTAGTGTTGAAAAAAACGGTTTTATATTTTTTCATTTTATTTTTTTTAATGAACAAAGCATTTGAATACATATTTCTTTACAGAGGCCAAAATGGATAACCAGTTAGTAAGCACCTGAAAGATGTTTCCTGTAATTAGTGACGAGGGACATTCAAATTGGAGCAATGGCATTTAACTTTCCACCCAGTTGGAAGCCAAGACTTAAAAAACGACAGACAATAACAAGTGCTGGCACATCCGTGCCTCCTACACCACTGGTGGGTCTATAAAATAGTGCTTTGGAAACCCATCTGGCCGCTGCTCAAATCGGGTGGGGTGGAGTACTGTCATTTTCACTCAGCAATACCACTCCTCGGTGATCCACAGTGAGAGAAAACGTACTACAGTAGAATATGTTATGCTCACAGTAGCCAAGAGGAAACAACCCAAATGGAAACCAACCAATGATCTACCGAATGTCCAGATAGGTAAAACAGGGGAGTATTGCTTGGCATACAAAACAAATTAACTGTTAACACTATCGGAGTTATTTTTCTAATTTTGTTACAAAAGATTTGACAAAGGAAACTTAAGATAGAAAGGCTGTAGCTGGGCTTACAGTTCAAGGACACACAGTCCATAGTGGTTCGGGAAGCAAGGGCAGCAGGAGCCTGAGGCAGCTGGCCGCATTACTGACTCTGTCAGTTTGGAAGCAGAGAGAGGTGAGCTTGCTTGCTCAACTTCCTTACTCAGTATGCAAGACAGGTAAACAGGTAATGGAATGGTGCAGCGGGACACTTTCCGGGTGGGTCTTCTCTCTTCAGCTAGACCTTTTTGGAAACACTTTCACAGACACACCCAGGGGTGTACTTCCATGGTGATTGTAAATCTAATTAAGATTAGTCATCTCAGGTATTACCATATGACTTTCCCTCCTCACTGGGAAACTAAATGTGTGTGTGTGAGAGAGAGAGAGAAAGAGAGAGAGGACACAAGAACCTGTTGTATGATTCTTCCACTACGAAATGTCTGAAACAAGCCAATTTATATAACAGAAAGCAGACTGATGGTAAATTAAGCTCAGGAAGTTGACTAGGAAGGTGGAGAGCCATACGGAGTGGTTACAAATAGAAAGTTTCTTTTATGGAAAATAAAAACGTTCTAAAATTAGGTTGCGATGCCAACTATGCACCTGTTCATAGTAAAGATTCCTCTGAATTAACAACTTAAAATGAATGAATTTTGTGGTTTGTAAGCTTTATCTTGGTAAAGAGTCTTCCAACTCTTCTAGTTCTATGATAGCAGACTAAAAACCAAGTGATTCCTGTTGCAAGAGTGCTGAAGAGCCCGTTCTGTCATTCCTTCACACGTGGAAATGATGAGTGAAGGTTCCTATGAACTTTGGGAAGTTGAATTTTCTCCTTTGCTTTGCAGATGCACAGTCACACTAAAATGTGACAGAACACTCAGGTTTTTCCCTGCCTCTGTTTCCTTGTAAACTCTAACACTTCTTTTCTTTCTTTCTCCCTCAGCCACAACAAGTCGTTCAGAAGCCTGCTCAGGTAAGACATGATCCTTTATAATTTTTCTCCCAAAAGAACTCAAGTGAAATAGGTATGGAGAAAGGTGGTTTCCAAGCCTTTAATTAGCATTTTCTTATTCTGATTATGTCAATATCGAAAAAGTATTGAACATTTGCTGTAGCCTTCAGAGCCAGGAATAATATAGTCTGAGATTATATTAGTACAAGCCCCAGAAAGGACCAGTGGGCTAACTCATCTGGCAAAGGCACCTGCTGCCAAACCTGATAAGCTGACTTGCAGCTCCAGAGTCCACCTACACGTCAGGGCAGCCATGTTTGCACACAGATAAACTGAAACACAAACAACAGGGTCGGTATAAAAGAAGCATCCATAACATACAAAATAAAACTCTGTCAGGGCTGTAAATAAACATTTAATTTTATTGTATGTTTTAGCAATTTTTCTTCTTTTTGGGTTTGCTTGTTTTCTGTTTTGAAATAAGGTCTTTCTACATAGTCCTGGTTTTGTTTGCATGTTTGTTTGTTTGTTTTAAGATAAGGTCCTTCTTCTACATAGTCCTGGCTGTCCTGGAACTCACTCTGTAAACCAAGCTGGCCTCAAACTCAGAGATTCTCCTGCTTCTCCCTCTCAAGCTCTGGGATTAAAGGCTTGCACTACTATGATGGGGTTGCTTTCGTAACTGCTAAGTTTTGTCTTTTCCTCCTGACTGCCTGTAACCCTTTGACTTGACGAATAACTTACTAGTTGTAAATGATTCTTAATGTATGACTGAAAATAGCTGATCGCTGAATTGTTGCGTAATATTTGATATCCTAAAACAACTCCAGTGAGGATGATCAGCTAGAAATTTATGTTAATGTTCCCCATTCCCAAACTCTCAAAAAAATCATCATTAATCTATTGTATTAAAAGTACCCTTATTTCTTTTGGTCCATAAGCCTGGAGTCTCTTGTCCAAGCTACAGTGTGTATATACAAGCATAGAATTTGTACTTGTTTAAGAAATAGATCTGTAAGAGGATATAACTGATGTATTCATTAATCACAATTTCTAAGTGTAAACTAAGAAAGTAGAATATCCATCCTGGGTTGGGATATAGCTCAACGGTACAGGCTTGTCAAGCATATAGGAGGTCCTGGTGTTTTCTTCCCATTTGGATTTGAGCAGACACTGAGGACATGTAGGTAGAACCTATTAAAGTCAGTCACTAAATAGAGCTGTGGGTCATGAGGTTGTCTTTCAAGTAGTCATGTAGACCTCCTTAACATAATTTAAAAATTGCCATAGAAATGTCGGTTTCCCTAAAAAGCTTTCTCTCAAAGGAACGTTGCTTAGAAAAAGCCCATGCAGGCAGCCCTAACATGTACTCCTCCCTAAAACTACTGCTTGGGATGAAACTAAAGTTTTCAAATATACATATATAGGAATACAGGAGGAGTGAATAAAATACGTAGATGTATAGTTATTGATAAAAGCAAAGCTGGGATAGAGTAGCAACAACAAGAAAACACTTTGTCCCAAACCTAAAAGCCCAGCGTGGTTTGAGCAGTACTAAAACTATTCAATGTCTCTACTCGGTATTTAACTAAATAAAATGTAGTAAACACTCGAAATGATATGATAACCTCTTATCCTTCGTCGGGAAAGATCATGAGCAATGCTGTACATTTGAGTCAGAGGATACCATGGGCCCCAGCATGCGCCACAATCTAGAGATTCATAACCTTACATGGTTTGCAAGCATTGATAGCAAGTCTACTCTTGGTATTGAACAGAATGCACACTGAACAATAAGCAATGCTTTAAGAGAATTATCAAACGCAGAGGAGAGGTTCCTACCATAGCCGTGCTTAGGGATGGTTCATATGCTTACACAAAACACCTAAACTCTGAGCCAGTTGTGAGTCTCTTTCGAGTTCTGTGTTTCTCTATGTGAGAGCCTTTATACCATGGGAGTCGGCATACGCATCCTATCCAGACCAGGCTTTTCCTAGAGAACATGTTTCAAAATGCCTACAAGCCCTGGCCACACACACCATCCGTTCTGTTTGACTTGGTTTGAAGACCTTTGCATAAGTATTTTCCATGAATCCTCTATGTGATCCTCATGGGCAGCCAAGAAGGAACATGCTCGGTGATAAAAGAAAAAAAAGATGGCAAGTCGTTCGAACATTTGTTTGATGAGCAAATGACCACAGAACGTCAATGCATATGTAAAGTCGTGAGTAAGGGAAGGTAGAGACACAAAAGGAGGTGTTATAGGTGCGATGAGAGTCATATGCAATAGTGGAGTATTATAGTATAGAATATATATGCCAGGCGGTGGTGGCGCATGCCTTTAATCCCAGCACTTAGGAGGCAGAGGCAGGCGGATTTCTGAGTTCGAGGCCAGCCTGGTCTACAGAGTGAGTTCCAGGACAGCCAGGACTATACAGAGAAACCCTGTCTTGAAAAACCTAATATATATATATATATGTATATGTGTATGTGTGTGTGTGTATGTATATATGTGTATATATACATATATATGTATATACGTATATGTATATATACACACACACACATATATATACATACACACATACATAGAGAGGGAATAATATAGAGTATATATTATATATACTATATATAGTAGAAAAGTATATAGTATAGAATAGACTATAGCATACAGTATATTATTTTGTATATATAGCAATATATATACACATGTATATACATATATGGTGGAATAATAGATGCATATGCATCACAGGTAGGAATCATTAATATGTGTCTGTAAAGGATTATAAATTGGGCTTAAAACACCAAGGATAATATAAGTGAAATCACACACACACACCAGGGAATCAGAATCTGAAAGACGTTACAGGAGAGGCAATAGCCGTCACTGATCTGTCTGGCTGTCTTTATAGACCTTGTCCAAATGTTCCCTTTAAAGGAAAGCAGCTCAGACAGCATTAGCAGGGAAGAGAGCACAGCTCATTGGACTACCTAATTTATATCGTCTCGAGGCACAGCGATGGGTTATGTAAACACGGGTACTACATGGAAGTTCGTGGAGGATAATGTAAATTTTACAGAGCTAAAGACTCTCTTCCCTTTCCATCTGTTTCTTTCAAAACACCCTCCCAGATGGCTCGTCCCTGGGATAGTGTGCATTGACTCAGGGCCATGCCTTGAGCTGGTGACAATTAACACAGTTAAGTGTGTCACATGTAAAAAAAGAGATAGTCATGCATATGACTTGAGTGTTTCCTTCTGGCCATCCCTGGGCTTTGTCCTGTGTATCCATCTTGGAAAAAAAAAAAGGCCTGATAACAATTACTGTTCCCTAATTCTCAAGAAAAGCATGAGAAATGCATAATTATGTAAATACCAAAGGAAGATATTACATTCTAACTTATTTTGGGGTTGCTAAGTTTCCTGTATGTCATACTTTACATTTTTAAAATTTTTAAGAGTTTTAATTCAAAAATGTCCCCCTTTTACCTCACATTTTAATTGCATGTTTTTAAAATGTTTTAAAATAAAAAATAAGGTTTTTTTTTTAAATCAGGGGAATTGTATAGGAATTGCTAAATCCTATAATTGGGACGAAAGCCATCAGAACCCCCTTCCTTATGTGAATATCACATGAATATTGGATTACAGAGGCTCTGTGGTAAAGAATGCTCGCAGGCCCCGGGATAGCAAGCACCAGAAGGTCATTCTGAGGGGGCAAGTTCATCATGATGCGAAGTCTCCCCATCTGTGTTTGTATTTGTAAGCACATTTGTTTATAAAAGTTTACAGCAAGCTTTATTATGTAGGGGGTTGTGTTTAGAAAATGCACCAGGTGCCATGAATTGCAAACCTCAAGTCTGTCCCACAATCCTCATGGGTGAGAGTTCATCCTTTCCAGTCTAAAGGGGGTAAGCCTGCAGTGTTCACAGTGACCCCCCCCCCTTTAAATGCCCAAACCACAGAAAACAAGGCTTACTAGAAGCGCTACTCTGTATTTTAAAGTCATAAATTAAGCACTAAATAGAAACTAGCTAACTAGAAATCAGCAAAGCCTTTAGCAATCTAAAGTCCTCACCACATACATTGAAAACGTGTTTTAGAAGGGAAAGGTGATACAGGTTTTTTTTTTTCTCTTCAAGTTATTGACCAAAGGAACTGTTTTTTTTTTCTTGTGTTTTTTGTTTTTAACTCTGCCTTCTTAAAAGTTCTGCTTCTGCTAGCTTGTCTGTGTCCTACTGCTTCTCAAAGTTCCTATCTTAAGGCACTGAATCAAGATTAGAAGTGGCCCCTTATATATAATCCAGACACTTTGCTCATCAAAGGGAAAACAAGGATTTTTGTTGTTGTAGTTCTGTTTAAATTCTCCCAACGTTCCTTGTTTCAGTGAGTGTTGTTCATTTGAAAGCATCCCTTGAGTTATTGAAACAAGAATAACCTTCTTTTTTCAACTTCCCATCAAGAGAACTGGAAACCGTTCAGCTTCTGAACGACTTGAAACAAAGCATTCCACTTCAAACTAGATTTCTTACCTGTGGAGATCTTCTGCGTGTGGTGTGTAGCAGGGATGAGGGAATCCTGAAAAACACCCCCCAACTCCATCCCCCACCCCCACCCGCTGTCCTGTGGCACTCACCCCTTCCAAGATGTTGAATGTTTTCACAGAAACTTCAAGGGTGGTTTTCAAGGATGTTTACATTGCAGACAACCTAAACATTGTTTGGAGGAAAATGAGAGGTTTCATTTGGGGACAGGCAAGCTGATACATTGTAGCCAGCATATCCTTCTCAAAGAAGGCATCTTTACTGGGTGCTTTTAGTCTAGACAGACAAAGGAGGAGGGAGGAAGAAAGCAATCTCCCTCCAGTGCTCACCTTCTACATGGTACATAGTACCTTGGCCAAAATGCAGTAAATGGTTTATAATAAATCAGACTTACGGTCACCAGCCGGCTCGCTCGGGAGCCTGTGATTTATTCACCTAAGTCATAAAGAGCACTGATTGATTTCTCCCCCTGCTTACATTCCTCCAGGCTGGTAAAACATTTTGTGGGCCAATAAATGTTTGGTACCGAGTGGCAAACGCGAAGGATCCCATCAAAGACTTCCTTGAGTGTCGATGTTTTGTTACAAAGGAAATAACTTCTTTTGACTTCACCTCTGACCCCTGGCATTGCAAAGGTCAAAGGGAGAAGGAGAGAGTTCCGAGGCTGAAACCAGTGTGTAGCCCAGCTCGAGGGCGTGGGCGGCAGAGAGAAAGCACAGGGCTCGGAAGGAGGACAGAAAAGTGATTGTTAACTCTAAACAGATGTGGGCATTACCTTGGCCCACAGTCCTCACAAAGGAGCATTTGGCAGGTAAGGCCAGCTGCTTCTAGGCTGGGACTGCCCACAGAGAGAAAGTAGCTCCTGAGACAGGGCAATTTCCAGAATTCCGAAAGACAAATTCAGCATTTCTGGACTCAACAGATTGCTGCTGCTGCTGCTGCTGCTTAGTTCAGTTTTCTAGCTGTATGAGTTAGCCTACCCAAGAAAGAGCAGGTCCCCCCTGCTCGCATCAGATAGTCATCCCTCTGCACCTTGATGTAAGCTGGATCAAATCTATCACATATCTAAATTGTTGTCCACGCTTGCCAGGCCACATTAAATACAGAGAAGAGTAAGGAGCTGTCAAGTCTGGGCTATGTGAACCAGTCCTCCATGATCAAATAGCGCTGAACCCTCACATGTCTGCTGAATAATTACTTGTTAGTCTACCCCGATTATTGATATTTTTAGTATTTTCATTCCAAGAGTCAAAACTCAGGGCAGAGCTGGGGAGAGGATACAGTGGCTAAAGTGCTTAGCACACAAATATCAGGACCAAAGTTCAGATTCCCCAGAACTCATGTAAATGCCCAGTGGGCACTGTAGACTACTGGTTACAGCCTCAGAGGGCATATATTATTATAAACCTTATAACAAACAGGTTAGCAAATAGCCATTGACCTCTGGCTGCCAGTACACATGTAGACGTGTGTGTGTGTGTACAGACATATGCCCACATGTATGCAAATATGCACACATACACACACGGTGGGGGTGGTAGGGGTGCATGCCTTTAATCCCAGCACTGAGTTTGAGGCCAGCCTGGTCTACAAAGTGAGTTCCCGGACAGCCAAGTCTACACAGAGAAACCCTACTCAAACATGAAAAGGGAAAAGAAAAATATACAAAGGTTTATTACAGCCAGTGTGATTTTTGTCCTCATAACACAAAGGTTCATAATGTCACCTGGCACCAAGTTTGCAAGGAGATCTCTTCCACTACAGACCTCCTAACTATTCTTCCTCCAAAACTTAAGCCACAAGCTCCAGTCTTAACTCCTTGAGGCTCACACCCTTGCTTGTACCACCTGAAGGCCAAGAGTTCACTCTGAGTACCAAGCTACCTCTTCTGTGCTCTATAACCACTTTAAGGTGTGCCCATGATGTGGAACCAACCTGAAAGAATGACATAAGGGGGTTTTATCAGCAAGCTTCCAAAGCAGTGAGAGTTCTGAACGAACAAAAGAAAACCTGAGGCAGAATGTGTGCAAGTTTCTGATAGTTATAACAAAAATACAGTTCCCTGACTCCACCGCCTCCCTGTCTTCTGCCACTGGTTTTCTGCCGGTTGCTTTAATAAGCAGCCGTGTGAATGGCAGG
Organism: Grammomys surdaster; assembly: GCF_004785775.1. NCBI lineage: Eukaryota > Metazoa > Chordata > Mammalia > Rodentia > Muridae > Grammomys > Grammomys surdaster. Next base: position 10,056,373 of record NW_021621071.1, on the reverse strand, counting down.
GATGTGTTCAGTGTCTGAGAGGTTTACTGAGTGTTGCTCATTAGAAATGTCCTCATGCAAGTCTGCCCCAAAAAGGCCTTTTAGCATAACATTCCCGAATCCCCATTCTGAACAGGTAAATCTTGACCAGAGTGCTGGTGTTTGGTTTTCCCAGTCTATTAACCAGCCCCTAATGGGATGTCTGTAACTCTCAGGCATAGTATGTCAATCTCCTTAGCATTTCAAGGTTGCCATGGGAACTTAACAGCAGTCAAAGTCCCTTGGGCCACGGGTGGCAAATGTGGAGCCGTCTTTAGAAACATCTGGAGGTGCAAGCTGTGGTCAACAGCCCACCACCCTGCCTGCTAAGTTACTGAAGAGGATTGAGCCTAGAGGTTGTTCTCTGCAGTGGCAATATCATTCCTTCATGGATAGCAGAGACAGTTGCTTATCCCAGATACCCCTTGTTTCTGGCTGTTTCTTGTACAGCACAGGAGTCTTGGGTTAAGTTCAGTGTAACAGGAGGACTAGAGTCAGTTTTACAACCATATCTTTGTACCCAACAGGATTTTTTTTTCTTCTATTAGTTTCTTACAGCCTGGGGGACGGGGAGGGGAACCACATATGGAGCAAAAATCCAGGTCACTTAGAGAGGTGAGAACTTGAGGTTGGGAAGTGCCACCCGCCCTACCAGCATCAACCTCTTGGGCAACCTTGGCCTTGTTTTGGAAGGAGGCCAGCAGAGACTGTGCCAAGAAATAAACTCTCCACTAACTAAGCCTTTGAGAAACCCGCCATGCCGAACATAGGAGAGCCACATTGCCACCCAACGTTTAGCGGAGTGAGATTTCCCGCCCTGGGCACCTTGTTAAGTTCCCAGCCCTAATTGATAGTTGCAAGCAGAAGAATTTCAAGGTCAGCGGAAAAATACATAAATAAAACTACTCTCCGTATTGTGTTAAGAGCTGCTAAGCAAAAGAAACAACGGACTGTCCCTTTGGGGCTGAGTTGTATCTAAGGGGATTGACTGTCAGGATTTTCACGCACTCACATCCAGCAAGGCTCCTGGGAACCTTCCGCCAAGGTGATCACATTCCATCCAGTGCAGGGGCTTCCGTAAGCTCATAGGCTGGGAAATCTCAGTTCCTTCACGATCTTCATGTACGGGTTTCTAGATAGGAGAATACCAAGCTGATAGAAACTGAATGATTGTAGCTCCGTCCAGGGGAGGGTTTCAACTTGACTTCATCCCAGTAAATCTGCTCACCGTGTGAGGGTGAGGTGCAATACAGCTACCCACTCCTCTGCTGTGGTCCCCTTCCAGAGGAGCAACCTAAAGTGAGTCGCTCATATCTCCTGTCATAATGGGAAGTGAGTCCTTTGGGAGGGGACAAAGAGGGTATCTGCCAAACAGTTTAGTGAATTTCTGGAATTTAAATATTAATTGAGAGGACAGGGTCAGAGGGCAGCCGATCCTCCACCCGCCTCTCCTCTGGCTGCCCGTGGCTTTGATTATGCCACATCCTCCGTTCTAACCAGGACTCCAGAGAGAATCTCGGGGTCATGGCCCGTTGCCTCATCAAGATGTGAAGCCCACAGTTTGGCGGGCCTGGGAGGAGAAGGGAGGTGGCTTCATGCGTTCCACATTTCCCACAAAACCCAAAGCAGACTAAACAAAGCCGGTGTGAACTCCCGTGACTGGATGCCGCTGCGATGCCGGTCTCTGAAGCTGTAATCCATTCATTTGTATGTGTGTTTAGTCCCAGGATTTACAGCTCTCTCTCGGTCTTGAGGCAGGGGAAGAGAATGTTGGAAACCTCTTGTGAAGGACTAAGAGGAAGCCGTGGGCTGTGCAGCAAGTCCAGCGTGGAGGCTCCATGGCCGTGCGTGTGTGTGTGTGTGTGTGTGTGTGTGTGTGTGTGTGCTCGCATTCACGGGACGGCATGAGCAACCTGCCATGAGGGCTTTTCCCCTCCCGCTTGCTATGTTTTGGAAGAAGCGTCACACATGGTAACATTTAGAAGCCCCTTCACAGCTGAAGTGTTTCAGACACTAATGAATGGGAGGAAGTTAGGCTGTGCAGCGCAGGCAGGCTTTACTGAGCGGTATACTGTAGTGACCTGGGAAAGGAAGCGGAGTATAAATTGTGTCAGTTAGCCACCCAGACAAAATGAAGCCATGTGGAAAATCAAATCTATTAAAGTATGAAGGCTGTTGTAAGCTGGCCGTTCTTAAAGGGGCTCCATTGGCTGCCGGGGTAAATGTTTACCTCTCTCCCAGATCTTTTTCACATGCCGTCTTTGGAGACGGCCAGCAGCATTTGATAAAAATCACCCTCCCACTAATGACACCCTTTATTGGAAATGTTTATTATCTCCGCCTTGCTGCCCATGTCCTGAAAGGTATTGCAGGTTTCTTAAATAAGCAAAAGTTAAAAGAACTTTGTAGCTCGCACCAGCTTGCAAGAACCCCCAACAAATTCCAGAGCCATAAGGAATGAGGGGAAGGGGAGGGGAGTGGCATGGAGTTAGATTTATATGGAGGAGAGGCCCTGAGAAAACATATATATTAGGTTTTCTCTGCTTGGCTGGCCCACCGTTAAATGTTTGCCTGATGTTGACGGATTTAGTATTGAGATTGAGCAGTTATGTCAAACTTAGCCGGCTGCCTCAAAATGTGCTTTAATAAATGTAAAAATAAGGAAATAGCTCTCAGGGGCAGTGTACTTGCAGGGCGGGTCTGCTGTTGCTCTCCACAGCCTCTGCTGAGGAGTTCTACACCAGCCCCGTTTGACCCAAACCTGCCCCTACTTGCTTTATAACCGTGGGTATGTTGCTTGTCTGTGCACTAAGGAACACAGCTAAGAAAACACCCAAACAGCTACCATTACCAGCATCTCGTGGGTGAATTTACTTCCCTTAACACTGTTTTTAAGAGCAGTTATGCCAGGTTTTTTTTTTTTTTTTTTTTAACCCAATGACTGTGGCAGACTGTGGGGGAAAAATTAAATCTCTTTCTTGGTGAGTAAAGCCTCCAGAGATCCCACAGTCTCCTGCCTGCAAACAATTGAATTTGCTGATCAGCAACCATGATGACTTAAGTCAACAGGGAGGGACTAGAAGCAGCCCTGGAAAACAAAAGACAACCCCTTGATTCCTCAATGACACGGGTCAGGTACCTGGGAATAGAGGTCAGGCAGTGTCCCCTACCATGTTCTGCTTAAGCGAGCTCACCATGGTGGAGGTAACTCGTGGTACAGGAGTGGTACTTGGGCAAGCATTGGTCCGGGAACAAGGCCTAACCCACCTGCCCTCCGTGTATTGCAGGAGACTGAAGAGACATCCTCGCAAGAGTCAGCAGAGGAGGATTAAAGGGCGCCGACATTCAATTTCTACCTCAGTTGGATCTTTGGAAGGGAGAAGACACTGCAGTGACCACTTCTTCTTTACTGCCACGGTCTTTCCACTTTCTGTGGGGTGGGGCAGGGGCGGGGCTGGGTGAGGGGTGGGGGCCGGGTGGGAGAAACCACATAACCTTGAGAAGGACTATATTAATCACTTTGTAATCCCTTCACAGTCCCAGGTTTAGTGAGAAACTGCTGTAAACACGGGGGACACAGTTTAACAATGCAACTTTTAATGACTTTTCTTTCCCCTTAACTTACTAATAGTTTGTGGATCTGATAAGCAAGGGCACGTGGTTGAAGAGAACCTCTGTGGTGGGCTTAATCAGTCACTACATGCAAACCCTAAACCGGCACCCTGGTGACCAGGGGCATTCGTATAAGAAAAGCATTGTATGTGACTCCGTGTCCACTCAGATGCCACCCCCACCATGATCGTAGAAAATCTTCCGCTTAGGACACCAAAGATTAGGACTAGACACTACTCTCCTTTGTGTATAATCTTATAGACACTTAATTGATTTTTTCTTTTTTTTTTGTTCACTTTTTAATTCTAAATGAGACAAAATACTGGTGTATCTTTTCATACAGCTAGCAAACCAGAATAGGTTATGCTCATTTTTTTGTTTTTCAAAAAGGGAAGTAAACAAATAATAAATGTTGACTCCTCCGTTTATGGACTCACACACATCAGCAGGAGTGATAAGCCCACAAGCTCTCTTTTCCCTCCACGGGAGATCTACACAGCCGAAAGCCACTTAGCAATAAATGACACTTGTCAGCCTCGAAACATCCAAGATAACTAGACAAGTAGAATGATCTTTTGGAATTTAATGAAAAGGTACAGTACCTGATGAACTCACCCAAGTGATGACGTGGGAGGAGCGAAACAGAATTTCTTTTGCTATATAAAGGACCCTATTTTTAAAAAGAAAAAAATAATAATAAAAAAAAGCTCCCGCTCTCTGTCGCTCTCTCTCTCTCTCCTCCCTTTCCCATCTCCCTCACCTCTCTCTCCTCTCTGTATTCTCTGTTCTTCATTGTGTACCAGTGTCCGTGAAAGACCACAGTACCACTTACCTCAGATGAAGCCTGTGTGTTACTTCCCGTAACACCTTTCGTTTTTTTGACATAAGATGGCTGGCCGAGGTGCATTATCTTGGTTCGGTCTGCCATCTCTGCATTCACGCTGCACTTTTAGCCAGAGATGCAATAATCCCCACTACTCCTACTACCTCTGAATGCTACAGTGAATTTACAGTCCTGCACTTGTTACACGCTGCTAGACACAAACCCTGCAAGAGAAAGGAAAACAGAACAAAACACAAACCTTACGGGGTCGGCATGTCAGCCACCCACAGTTCTTGGTCATTCTTGTCAAAGAAGCACTCTTACTCTGTCTCAGCGTGGCTATGCATGTTTCTATGACTTTTTTTTTTTTTAATTAAAATGTTACAAATGCTTGTGGCAGCTTCCCTGCTAGATAGCTAGGTTAATCTGAAACAGTTTCGAATCAAGTTCCTCCTAGGTTCTTAAGGATAATTTTCTTCAGTGACACTACATTGTATCTCTCTCTCTCTCTCTCTCTCTCTCTCTCTCTCTCTCTCTCACACACACACACACACATACACACACACACACACACACATCTGTAGTGTTCAAATATAACTCTCTAAGTCTGTACCTCAAATGAATTGTTGAAACAAATGGACTTATTGATTTGCAAGGACCTACCTCCACACTTCAAAACTTGTATCCTATTAACACTCTTACTCTTTGATTTCTTTCCCCCGGATGTTTGAAAGCGCTCAAACGTCACCTCTCCCTCATCAAAACTAGTTTGTTTGTTTGGTTTTTTTTTTGTAAAAGACACTTGATAGAAATACATTTTTTACATACTTTTGCAAAAATAAATGAATTTAAAAATCAAACCAGCCTTCAAAGAAACTTGAAACTTTGTAGGTGAACTAGAGCTCGCTCAGCTTTTTGCCTAAATGCAATCAAAAAAGAAAAAAAATAGGTTTTTAAGATTAGTCGCCTAGAAGAATATGCTTGACAGATATTTTTTCATGTATTTTATACAATGTGATTCTTGTAAAAATGTCTCAAGCAGATTTATTTTGAACGCTTCTTGTGTAGAGTTTCTATGCCTTGCTCTCCTATTAAGTGTGCTGATTTTCCATGGTGTTATCCACTGGGCCAGGAGGTAGTTTCTCATAGTGGCTTCTGTCAGTATAACTTTTAGTACCGAAGCCAAATGAAACAAACAACCAACCATGTCTCTTCCAGCTGTTTTCAGGGAGGTCGTTTCAAAGGTCACGTACCACCCTGAGACTGGCAGATGGCTCGCTGTCGTGGGTCACCAAAGGAGCTATGGAGAGACTATAACTCAACATGACTGTTAACTGTGCAGTAAATAAGCAAACAAACAGTAGCTTATAAAAAATCAGATTCCCACTCCATATCTTCGGATGGGCCTTTCAGAAACCTCATTTTGGCCAGCTCATAAAAACTGAAGTAGTTTCTCGTGTTGGCCAGACTCGGCACACCGAGCGATTTCCATCTCTGATGAAGTTATTCTTTATTTCCTGTATGTTGTACAATCAAAACACACTACTACCTCTTAAGTCCCAGTATACCTCATTTTTCATACTGAAAAACAAGAAAAAAAAAGAAAGAAAAAAAAAAGGCTTGTGTCCAATGGAACAGTGAGAACATCATAAAATTTTTATATATATAGTTTATTTTTGTGGGAGATAAATTTTATAAGACTGTTTTTTACTGTTGTTGGTCACGGCTAAGTAAGACTGGACATCTGACTTCTGCCATTTCTGCAAGTTAAATAAAAATATGTTTGCAGGAGAAACTTATCAAGACAATTAACTGCAACCGACTTTCTCCCAGTTCCTTTGTGCGCCCTCTGACTTTACTCTCTGTTCTTGTGTAGAATCGCTGTCTGTGATTGTACTTTGACGGCTTGCTTGTGGCAATACTTCTCTAGTGGATTATCACTGTCTGCACAATAAATATAACAGCCTCTGTGGTCCCCATATGTGTGTTCAGTTTCCTATTTTTTGTCGCACCTCCATTAAGTAAATAATAAAGTTGGGAGAGGCATTCAAGTCCATCTGGTCTACCCTGGAATATACTACAGCCTCCGGGTACACGTTGACATCGAGTGTGATTTAAAGTTTAGTTGTCTTACAGCACCGCACGCCTGAACTTACCTGAACTGGTCTGATGTTGATTTCCACAAAAACCAGCTGAGAAGGAATGTAAAGGAAGAATAGGCTGTAATTTCAAACCACACAGTCTTAGGAGTAGTGCCTTCAACACTTCTGTAAAGAAACAAACAGCATAGGACCAGGGAAATGACTCAGTCAGTAAAATGTCGGCCCCCTAAGCATGAGGGCCTGAGTTTGAGTCTCTAGAACCTACATGAAAAGCTGGACCCTTGAGCTGGAAAGATGGCTCAGCAGTTAAAACCCCTTGTTACTCTTACATAGGACCTGGATTCAGTTTCCAGAACCCATATGGTAGCTCACAACCATCTGTAACTTCAATTCTGGGGGATCCAGTGCTGTTTTCTGGCCTCCTCTGGCTCCAGGCATGCATGTGGTACACATACATATATGCAGGAAACACACACATAGAATTTTAAAAATTAACTTTTAAAAAGCTGAGCATAGTAGTTTATGCCTGTAAACCCAGCCTGGGGGTTGAAGGTGGGGGGCAGGGAAACAGCCAATCCCTAAAGCCTATTGGTCAGCCAGCCTACCCAAATCAGTGGGTGTCAGGTTCATAGAGAAACCCTATCCCAAGAAAATAATGTGGAAGGGCTAGAGAGGTGGTTTAGAGGTTAACAGAAATGGCTGGCTTCTCTTTCAGAGCTGGATTCAATTTCTAGCATTCACATGGTGGCTCACAATCACCACAATAACTCCAGTTCTAAGAGATCTGACAGTTTTCTGGTCTCTTTGTGTACCAGGTATGCAAGTGGTGCACAGATACACATGCAGACAAAACATCCATATATCAAAAGTAATTTATAATGTTTAAATAGAATAAGTAAATAAATAATATGGTAAAAAAAAAAGGTAATAAAAGAAAGACCCCTGACATTGTGACGTCTGCCTTGGGCCCCTGTGCATGTACATGTAAACACATACTTTCACCCATGTGCACACACTTATACCATATGTACACCATACCCCCGCCCACTCATACCTAATAATAATAGTAGTAAAAGAAGGGACCAGCAAGCCAGCTGTCCATGAAGTAACAGAGTTTGGAGAAAACACACAGAGGGTTAGTGACATAAATAAACAAAAGCCACAAACGTTCTCCACAATAGTTTTGTAATTCTGTAAAAACTATTACCAGACCAGCAGAACCAGAATGATTCCATCTCTATATTCCAGTCCCGGGCTTCTCAGAAAGCTAATGCATCTAGTTGGAGCTACAATCATATTACTAATTTCGTTCGACTCTTTCAGAGGGAAGGTTGTTTCTATGAATACATCCCATCTCAGACGTCTCTTGTTGAGTTGTTTTGTGTTTTTGTTTTGTTTTGGTTTTAAATCAGACTTATCCCTTCATTCACTGATTCATTCTCACAGCTGATATTTAGGGAGCTTCCAGTTGTAAGAGGTCCCAGACTAAGAGGTATTGCTTCAGGATATAACTTGGGAGTGTCATGTAGATATTGGAATGGTTACAGTACAGACCCTATGTAAAAAGGATCAGGCGAACTGCAGGGGAGAAGTTGCAAGGATTCAGGAGATGAAAGCCACTCTTCCTAGAGGGCTTGCCTTTACCATTAGTTCAGCCCCAAAGTACAGACAGAGACTGGCCCAGTACATTTAGCATAGCCCATATTTAATCTCCTCATTTTTCAAGCATATAACAAGCAACTACTTTCAAACAAATGAAGACTGACTCATTGCCTTGTAGCTAGAGAGTATGGAGGAAGACATGATCCCCAGATAAGGATGGATGCATGATTAAGACAAATGTTTATATTCTAGAGGCGAGGCTTAGGAACTGACCTCTGAAATAGGGTGTCTTTCAATCAAAGAATTACCTTCACACAAGGAAAAGCACATTTATGATGGATATATGGAAGAAGCTCAAGCTTATCTGCAATTTCCAAGATCATGTCCTGAAGAAATCGGCCAACACAGATAACAACAGTGAGTCCTTGTGTGCGCCTGTTATTGTTTGGGGCTCTAAAGGTAAGTGAGACTCTACCCTTGGTCATGGGGTCAGAAATCACTGATCAAAGAGGAGATTCTGAGGAGACTGAGGGTATTCTGAAAACTGGCTGCATCCTGTACTTTCCATCAGTAATAGAAAAAAACTTGTCCCTAGCCCTCTCAGAAAGAGTATAAGGTTCCCACCACAGAGAAATCCTAGGTCAGCATAGACAATGACTTACAGTCAATGTACCATTTACCTAGTGGGAGAGGTGTAGGGAGGAGTTGTATTTCTCAGTCAAGCCAGAGGTGCTCAACAATCTGGTGACTTCAGGAATGGCAGGTGGTTCAGAAACACAAGAAAAAAAATCAAAATGAAAAAGGAATAACAACAAGAAGATCAGTAGTGCTCCACCCAGTGGGTGCCTAGGATGCAAACCAGACCATAATATAACTTCATAGACCTGGGAGATTCAGAAGCCCAAGAGAAGAGACCAGGGCAAGGGACGGGCTGCTTTTCAAGGCTCATTTGTATGGCGTGGCTGCTTATTAAACAAGACTAAGTAAAGTGATCCTTGAGCAAGAAGTTCTTTAGTCAAGATCAATCTGACATGTGTTACGCAGACAGATGATGATCGTCGTCAAGGCGGAGGTTACAGCTCCTGTCTCAGCATCAGTGTCTGTAAATTTTGCAGGCTGCTATAGATGTGGGCCTCTACACTCTAGACTTCATACATTCTAAGCCATGCGTGCCTGTGTTATCCTCTTATGGCAACATCCAGTTATGGCCTCTGAGAACACACCTCATGTCAGTGAGCAGTACTCCTCTGCGTTCAGTTGACAGTAGTCACAATCTTGCCTTACTCAACAGCAATGAGCTGCTTCCATCTGCCCATTGATAACAACTGAGATTTTCTCTTACCAGCTTTCCTAGAGCCCCAGCTCATTCCCCTGAATTTAACCAAGCTCAAGGCTGAGCCCATGTGACCAAGTGTGGGACTGAGCCCACGTGACCTATCTGTCCATCCACTCTCTTTTTCCCCTCTCATCTGATCACCTATTTTCTTACTAAGATTTTGTCTGTCCCGTGGCTGCGTTTCTCTTAGATTAAGCATACATTCTTGGAAACATGAAATAATAACTCCTCTAAAACAGTGAACCACCAGACCCTACCCAGGTCATAGAGGCAGCTACCTTCAAAGAAAATGACCATGGGAGTTGAAGAGCAAGTAGAGATCCAGTTGCGGCTGCTGCCCCTGAGAAGCCAGAAAGATAGGCAGAAATGGGGGTCTTTTTCATGCCGTGTTTTGTTTTTTTGTTTTTTTTCTGAACTACTTGAGATCACGCCTCTTGTTCAGCCACGTTACAGCCACAACTGGCGGCACTGCTGAGCTGGTCAGTCAGGTCTAGGATGGATCTGAAGTTGAGGAGTCATTACGTGACTCCAGATGGACATCTCTAGATGATCAGATGAGAGGAAGAAAGAAGAGCTGTCATGAAGTGTCACTGCGCCAAGGACAACATGAATAATAAAATGCACGTGATTCAATAACCCTTTCAAAAAAAAAAAAAACAGGAGGCAGAGGAAGGTAGATCTTTGAGTCCAAGGCCAGCCTGGTCTACAGATGGAGTTCTAGGACAGTCAGGGCCACAGAGAGACCCTGTCTCAAAAAGAAAACAAAACAAAGGCAATGACCTGAAGTCACCTGGTCAGATCACCCTTTTACATGTTACAGTGTCAAAATGTTCGTCTTGAAAATTAGATGAGTCAATGTAAGTAAAATACTTCTAAGAATTTGGCATCTCAGTATCCCCTGGTATTTGTTATCCTCCTGGTTCCTATGTACGTTCGCCTTTCCCCCTTACTGTCTGACATCCAGAGATCCTGATCAGAATATATACATTTTTCAAACACCATTTATTTACCTTGCACACTGCCAGGACAGAAGCCATTGCACAAACGTGGTCTTTTTTCCTTGTGTGGTTTGTACTTATTATCTCATTGAAATTGGATACTACAAAAAGTTACCCCTGAAAAATCAGCAAACTGCCAATTGCCTCCCCAACTATGACAGCTCTCGGGGTCCCTGATGATGAAGAGGCTTACCCTCTGCCATCCAACACAGGTTGTCCTCTGCTCTGATGACCCTGGTCTCCTGACAGTCTGACTCTGATCACTTTGCTTGTATATCATCATCATCATCACATTTCATTGTTTTATGGTCCAGATGATCTAACTCTTCCGATTTCTGCGTCCTTCTTGAGACTCCTTTGACTGTCGCTCCAGATTCCAATGAAACAGGAAAACGTGACAACTCCCCCCCCCCCGACACTTCTCTGTCAAGATATAACAAAGAAGTGTTTGGCACAATTTGTTTTGAAAGCATCTTTACTTTCTTCTTTCATGGGGCTGTAAGATTATATGACACACTCTGCTCTTACCTAGGAAGTGCCTAGAGCAAGAGAACTTAGGAAATGTCTGTTTCCCATTGGAAACTATGCATAACCTTGCTGTGTTCCCCTTTAACATCCTGATTTAGGTCAGTGTTTTTAGCTCCTTAGCCCTCTCTTGGGTGCAAACAATTTTTTCATTTGATGTGTTCTTACTTGTTTGGCACACAATAGGTGTACATGTTTATGGGTGGCAGTGTGACATTTCACACATGTACCCAACCATGATCGGACCAGGTAATTGGAAGATTTATTCTGTCACACATACATCAGTTTTTGTGTATGTTGAGGCTATCCAAAATCCTCCCTCTACTATTTGGAAATAGTCTAGATATTTTTTTTGTCAACCGTAGTTACCCTACACTTGATATGTACATCTTGCCCAGTTACAACTCAGTGGCTCTTGAGTATTCCTTCTCCATCCTTGGAGAGCTCTGCAAACAGCTTTTCCAGAGTCCAGTCTGTTTTACACCCTTTGAGACTGACTTTCGGTAACCTTGCATAAGGGAGAGCGTGGAAGGTTTGTCTTGCTGGATATAAACTTATCCCAATCCGTATCCTTCAGCTCCTTCCTTCCAGGTAGCTACACGTGACTAAATCTTCCTCTTCTCATGTGGCTGAATAATATGCCATTGTGTATATTTGATGCATCTTGTCTCTCCAGTGAACTCCCAGCCTGATTCTACACCTTGGCTATTAGGAACAATGCTGTAATAAACATTAAGAACAATGCTGTAATAAACATGTAATGGCTCATGTCTCTTTAACTCCGGATCTCAGTTTATTTAATAAGTACCCACCATGGGCCAAGTGGACCCTAAGGTGGCCTGCTGCAAGTGTGCTGAAGAATCTCGTTCTCTCCCTGATGGCTGCACTTATTTCCAGCCTTGTCAGCCATTAATCTGACGGATGTCTAGCACGAGGGTCTGATTGTTTGGGATTCTTTTTCAGGGACGGTAATCACAAGCTAGAGCAGAACTGTTCTGTCGTGGCGATGGCTTTCGCCTGTTTGTTTCCTCAACTCAGCAGATGTTTGATGAGCACCCACTGTGTGCCAGGCACTGAGCCACACTCTGTCAGTCACGAAACCGGGGCTAGTAGAACTGCCATCCAACAGGAAATTCAACAAAATACCAAACAGAAACGGAGAGAGGAGTCTTACCTCTGTATATTATCCATGCCATGGAGCTATCCCTCTGACTGCACAGAAGAGAATCTCTGTACTGCCTCATTCTAGGCCAGCCCAACACAGACTGGAGTCACTTCAGAAGAGGGAATCTCAGGTGAGTAAATGCCCCCCCCCACAACAGACTGGGCTGTAGTCAAACTACTGTGCATTTTCTTGATCGATATGGGAAGGCCCAGCTTATTGTGGGTGGGGCCACCCCTGGACTGATTGTCCTGTATGCTGTAAGAAAGCAGGCTGAGCAAGGCTTAGAGAGCAAGCCAGTAAGCAGCACTCCTCCAAGGCCTCTTCGTCAGTTCTGGCCTCCAGTTTCCTGCTCTAACATCCTTTGATGATACAAAGGACTTCGGTGTAGCAGTATAAATGCAATTCATTCTTTCCTTACAATGTTGCTTTTGGTGGAGATGTTTTCATCTCAGCTGCAGAAACTCTAAGACACTTTCCAAGAAGTATGATATTACAGACAACAAGAAAATAAGCACTTTTCAAGAAGGAATGACCCGTAACTAAAACTAGGAGAATGAACAATATCACCCAGCATGCTGTTGACACTGCTGTAAACAAGCAGGCTAAGAGTCTTGCCAGACAGAGTATGAAAGACTCAGAGAGCTGAGATAACATCCTGAACGGCTGAAGGAAAATCAGGAAAGGAAGGCACAAAGAAACATACCTGGGTTCAGTGGACACCCCAGCCCGCTCCACCCAGAGAGGCGTGCATTCTGTGGGAAGGAGTTGAGTCTGTGGGAGCCATTCTCTGAATTCATAGCTAACAGATGTCAAAACCAAAAGACCTCTAGACTATTTAAAAAATACCGCCCAGTCCAGCCTCTGTGTCCTCACAAAGTGAAACAGTAAACACATGGCGGCGGCTGTAGGTCCCTGAGGTGACACGCCAGTGTGGTGTGCCAGGAGCTGAGAAGAATGCAGAATATCCATGTAGATAGCATGGTGTTCTATCTAGGGCAGAGGGCACAAACTGGAGCATGAAAGATGGGATAGAGGTTAGACACACAAAAAGAAATGAGGAAGGGAGGGCATCCCCCAACAGATCGGTACTGTAAACAGCGGACACTTCCAAGCAAAAGAACTGTGCCAAAGAACGTCTTTTGAACAAGCCGCATTATTTAAATCGCATCACCAGACTGACTGAGGAATTGAGTCACCACAGCCGTGGGGTCCGGTGCTCCTGAGCAACCACATCCAGCAGATGACGGTGCTGTGGTAGGCACATGCCTGGCAAGGTAGATCAGAGCTAACGTTCCGAGATGGTATCAGAAGCTGCATCACCCAGGACAAGCTGGCTCATCTCCTGAAACGGAGGTCAGTACACTCCAGATGAGCTGACTGTGTGAGAGAAAGATGGAGGGGAGGCAAACAGATGACACTGACAGATGGTTGCAAATGAAGTCATGCACGGGTTTTCTCTTTCTCTGTACTGCAGCATCTCCCACTGACTGCACTGTCTGCACTCCTACAGTCTCACCCAGTGCTCTCTCTCCCTCCATTATAAGGTTGTGGCTGAACATAACGTTCATACCTGTTATGAGGATTGATGAGCAGAGTTTATTCAGCTGGGTTTATGTCGCCGAATATTTATATCTGGAGATTGAGATTTTTCTTCAACATAGGTTAAATCCAGATGTTTTCCATCCATGCAAACTGACAGCAGATACGTCGTACATTCTTCAATAATCCATACACAGCTTAGCACAATGCCTAGCATGTGACAAGTGCTCAATAAATGTTAGCTATCATTGTTGTCAATGTGACATATTTATAGTAAATACATACAAAATGTTTTTCAGAGGTGTGTGCACCCTTTAAATCAACAGTGCACGCATCTGGTGAAAAAGCAAATCAACTGCAAAAATCTTATAATGAAAAGCAACAGTGGCCTGCCTCCTCCTGTGCCCAAACTCCCATGCTAGTCTTCAGATGCAACTAAGGGTAGCAACTGTTCCCTTCAAGTGACTGCCACCATGGCTCTAAATGATAGACCTAACCTGGTAGGACACCTGAGCCATGACTGAACGCCGTCTTTCATAGCTGACACCACTCAACTCCCCTGAAGTATTCACTTTGCTAAGAGCGCTTCACTTCATATGCACCATGCTAGGCCTGAGCAATGCTTTACGACAGCGTTCTCACCTCTCCTAAGGCTGGGACCCCTTAATACAGTGCCTCACGTTATGGTGATTCCCCCCCCCAACTATAAACACATTTTTTTCATCGCTACTTTATAGCTATCATTTTGCTACTGTTGTAAAGCATAAGGAAAATATCTGTGTCTTCTGATGGGCTCAGGCTATGCCTGTGAAAGGGTTGTTTGATCCTCGATGGGGTCACGACCCACAGATTGAGAACCACTGAATTAGCAGGTGGCTCGACATTAGGTGTCTTCATATAGCAGTATACAGGTGGCTGGTCAATCTTCAGCCGTCAACAGTTGTCACTTGGATGGGAAACTGAGCTGTACAGACCTTAATGAAATATGCTAAAATAAACAGAGGAACAAAAGAGAGAGATGGGGCTAAAGAAACTACCTGGGGCCTGAGAAGTACTAGGGCATCACGGGGAAGGAAACTGGTGACGGACACACCTGCAGGAAGTTCTCCTTTCAGTGGGGAAGGTGAAGTGCAAAGACACAATACACAGCAAGTAAAATGTCACTCATTCAGTGGAGAACTGAGTGATGCTAGATACACACATGTACACACACACACACATACACACAGACACATGCACACACCCACACACATTAAGTGGCAGACACTGACAAAGAACACACAAGGAAGAGCTACACTCCAGGTGGCTCTGGGGGAAAAAAAAAAGCTGGCACTTGAGCAGCCTCTAACCTTAAAATTTTTTCTTGTGTTGTTTCTTTATAAATTTCTTCACCTTTGCTGTTTCAGATCTGTCTTTCTGGTTTCCCTGTGGGTCAGACAGTGACCTTGATGTTTTTATCCTCTTGAGCTCCTGGATTTTCTTGTGTGTTTGTTTGTTTGTTTGTTTGTTTGTTTGTTTGAGACAGGGTTTCTCCATATAATCCTGGCTGTTCTGGAACTCACTCAGTAGACCAGGCTGGCCTCGAACCAGAGACCTGCCTGCTTCTCTATTCCACATGCTGGGTTTAAAGGCATGTGTCCCCTCTGCCTGCCTTCTGTGTGTTTTCCTGTCTTAATCTTCCCATGCCATTCTCGGGGAGGTTCTCTTCATTTGATTTGATAACTCTCCATGGAAAAAATATATGGAAGTCTTTTTTCCTTAGAGGCTTCAGGGCTCTTTAAAAGTCACCTGAAACACTCGCTTGGGACACATTCCCAGATATTGCTGCCATTCGCCTGAATAAATAGCTGTCAGTCAATGGAGCCATCTGAGCACCCTGATCTTAGACCTGAGCCTGCGTCTCATCACAGTTGAGCCTGGAATTCCATCTCCTGGGATTCTCCTGATTGCTTTTGCCTTCTCCATGCATAGGCAGGCTGAGAGGTCATTAGGTCTGATACAGACCCGAGCAAGGTATGGGTTTCAATTCCAGTCCTTTGGCCTCTATGAACTTATATATCTCATGGTCTAATCTTGATTCTAATGGGGTCTAAGGAAGAGGAAATGAACGTTTTGGTTGATCTGTTGCTTCTCAGTAACTATCCATGCAGGATTCTGACTAATGTAATCCCCATTACATACACAAACCTATATGTACACCTCTCTGTCTCTCTGTCTCTCTGTCTCTGCGTCTGTGTGTGCATGTGCGTGTGTGGTGTTGTAGTAGGTGAGACAACTAAAGGGACAGCTAGCTAGTAATTATAGCCCCAGGGATACAAAATTTGAAAGCCTGTCCTCGATACAATTAATACCCCATGAACTAATACACAGAAGAAGTTTAAGGCTCTCTCCAAACACAAAATGAAGAACAATGGAATTAGCTAAAGAAAGGTTAGGGAATTGGAAACCCATTTTCTACCTTCATTTGAAGCTGACGCACTTGAGCTCTCACTTCTGAGTGTGTAACGCTCAGCTTTCAGCTCTCACTTCTGAGTGTGTAACGCTCAGCCAAAGGAAAAAGAAAATACCGTGGTTGCCTGAAAAAAACTGCAAACAGACCGATCATATGACCCAACATGCCACTCCTGGGAAAATACCCACAGGAATGCAAGTCAGGACACCACGAGGATGCATGCGTGTTTACTGTAGCATGATTCACAGTGGACAGAATATGCAAGCATCTGAGATGACTATCAACAGATGGATGGGTATTACTCATTCTCTCTCTCTCTCTCTCTCTCTCTCTCTCTCTCTCTCTCTCTCTCTCACTGTGTGTGTGCATGTGTGTGTGTGTGTGTGTGTGTGTGTAGGGAAGTATGTTAGAGTTTATATGAAGCATCTTCCAACCCCAGAGGCTCCCATATGTCCTATGCAATATTCAGTGGTAGGAAAATGAGGAAGTCACATGATCATGAAGGGTCTGATCTTACAAACTCATTCACCAAGTCTTCATTTGATGTCTTTCCTGAGAGGTGGCAGAAATTAGTAGACAGGGCTTGGTTGGAAGAAATGAGTCACTGGGGGGACCAGAAGGTTTGCCCTATGATCAGGCCCCATTTCTCTGCTCCCTGACCACAATGAAGTGAACTCCATCACTCCTTCCCACCTGATGTACAGCCTCAACACAGACCCAGAAACCAGTGCCAGCTGTGACCATTGGACATGTGACATCCTGAGCCAAAGAAAGCTTCCCTCTTCAGTTGTTTTCCTCGGGCATTTAGTCACAATGACAAGAAAATAAACACATATGAATGATCCACCTCTGTCTCTCTCTCTCTCTGTATATATGTGTGTGTGTGTGTGTGTGTGTGTGTGTGTGTGTGGTGTGTGAGATCTCTTTTCCACCATTCTATTATTATGTAAACACAAGAACTACTTTCAAAAGTTGGCTCTGGTAGCTTACATTTGTAATCCTGGCACTAAGGAGGCTGAGGCAGGGGGACTGCTGTAAGTTTGAGGCACCCTTAGCTCATATAATTATACCCTGTGTCAAAACAATAAACTCCAAAACATAAAGATAAGGTTTACTTATTAGTATTGTGCACAATGTGTGCTCATAGACACATCTGTCACAGCATGCTTGTGGTGGCCAGGGGGCCACTTTATGAAGTTGGTTCTCTTCTTCTGTGTCCTGGAGAACAAAATCAGGTCATTGGGTTTTATGTCAAGTACTTTTATTTGCTGAACTATCTTACTATCTCCTCCATTTAAAGAGTAAATAAGTGGGGCTGGAGAGATGGCTCAGTGGTTAAGAGCACTGGCTATTCTTCCAGAGGTCCTGAGTTCAATTCCCAGCAACCACATGATGGCTCACAACCATCTGTCATGGGATCCGATGCCCTCTTCTGGTGTGTCTGAAGACAGTGATGGTGAACTCACACCCATTAAATAAATAAATAAATCTTTTAAAAAGTAAATGAATGTTATTACTATCAAAGATAAAAAATCTTACACATCATGTTTTAAGGTATAAGGCGTAGAACTTTGCTGGGAATTTCAAAGAGGCTAGGGTCTAGATTTATTTTCAGGAGATGCGAATGATCACAGATAGTACTTAAGAGAGTTTAGGAAAACAAAGCTAGACCACAGAGAGGACCAGATAATCAATGTTACCAAGCTTGAAATGTCTTCTCTGCGTTCAATGGACAATGATTCACTACGATGTTCAGTTTAGAAAAGTCAGTGGCTCCAACAGGAGAGATTTACCAGTGGCCAAACAGGGGGACTGTGGTGATCTAAGACGTGATAATTCGTGCCTGGCCTGAGGTGAGGAAATGTAGAAGGCAGAAAACCAAGCTGGGCACAGCCAGGAAAGAGTTTACAAGCAGGGTACATAGTCTGGATGATCCAGGCTGTGGATATTGGTCCATTCACTAAACGCTGGGGAGCAGGGACCAGAAGCCAGAGGCATCCACAGACTTCAGCACACAATGCAACATCTTCAGTTGAGTGGACAGCCATATGCCCAGGAACAGTCTCCAGCACAGCTTTAAAAGAAGTGATTTGGGGCCACAGTGAAAACAGGAGCCCTATTTAAAAGTTCTCAGGAAAGATACCACGTTTCCACCACTCGAACCAGGGACAGAGATGTTTCCTCCCACTGAAGAGATTTATAATTGCTGTCTGGTTGCTGATCAAGCATCATGGATTAAGGTCTCCAATTACAGCTGAGGAAAACTCTTTATTCTTCAAACTTAAAAAAACCACACACTCTACGCAAGCACACATAAAATACTGATTAAGAATGACCATGTGCCATGACACAAAGGGAAGCTCAAAATCTCCCCAGACTTCGATTACATACAGATTACGTTTTAAAAGCCACTTCACCCTCCACTTAAGACACCAACAATAACAGTCCAGAGGGAGAAACACTTTGATTCGCGTCTGAGTTAACTGTACCTACAAACAACTCATGAAGAGAAGAGGAAACGACATTGAAAATCACAACATATTTAAAATCCAAACAACCACAAAATGTACACCAGAAATTATGGGGCATATCAAAAGTGGTTCAAAGATACGTCTAAGGCTCCAACTGTTTCTTTCAAAGGATATCGTAAATAAACAGCACTTACCTCTAGAAAGCTCCTAAGTCACTGGAGGGACTCTGGAGACCAGAGTGAGTTGCCATCTTCAGTTTATACACATTACTGTGTAAATAAGCAACCCTTATTTGCCCTGAGCTTTTGAAATTCCTATCATTCAGGTAATAAGAACGCTGATTTCATTCACTGTACTTTTTTCCATCTCTTTTATGTCTGGGTTGATCAAAACCATTGAGTTTTGAGGACTTTGGCTTTCTCGTATGTCTTATTTATATATAATAAGCATAGCCACGGGCAATATAATTCTCTGTACATATAATACCCTAAGTTGGACACAATAATTCTAAATTGAAAACATTTCTGAGAAAAACAGAAATAGCACAAAGAATATGACGAAGGGCCTAGCGGTCAGATGGTAGTGAATTCTGTCTCTGCTTTACATGTTATTGTTAGCTGGTTAATGTGGGCACACCCACAGAGCGTCTACATTGTCCACTTCCACGAGAGGTTCTGTAGTAATGCAGCCAGCTGGACCATGTGACAATTCCAAGTCACCAAACACAGGAGGCCTGCATTGCTACACAGAGTCAGAGGTTACTAAGTATTAGAAAGCTATTTAGGTTAGAAAGGGCTCATATGCTAAGGCAGAAGGAAACAGCTTTGACAAGCACTTCAGGCAGCCTTTTCCATTTGGTTTTTATAATCATAAGATGTCATGAGGGAGACCAGGTCATTTATTCCCATTCTAAGTAGGACACTATGGTACCAAAGGTTCAAGTGACCTGTGTCAAATCATGTATTGAGCCAATGGTTGTCACTGTCTAGTACTGGAATCTGGATTTCCTCACTCCTGGTTCACAGATCTCCCTGTGACCCGTTGCAGAAGGGTTCTTGCTTAGAGAGATCTGATAAAAGACTGTACCAGGGTCTCTCTCTCCCTCCCTCTCTGTCCACTCCCTCCTACTCACAATCCCTTCCGAGTTTGGATTCTTTTTCTTGGCGATGTTTTACAAATGTATCTACTTTGTTGCCTTCCTGTTGTATTCCTGGGTAGTATTCCTTTGTATGGATGCATGGCCATTTACCCTTCAGCCAGATAAAGAAATACATGGTATTTAGAATAAAGAGATACAAGGTGTGTCAGATAAAGAGATACATGGTGTTTCAGAATAGAGTGAATACAAAGCCACCTAAAGCCTTTTTTTGCTCTGTTTTCGCTTCCTTTTGCTATTTTCATTTCTCTGTAGAGAAAATAATGTAGATACATGCTTATTGCTGTTCAGCTTATGACAGAGAGCAGGGGGACAGAGCAGACCCAGATGTCTATCAGCAGAGGAGTGTATACTGAAAGTGTATGTGGTGGCATATGATTCAGCTATAAGGAAAGAGGAAATCGTGGGATTAGCAGGAATATGACATTAAGCATAATGTCAAGTGAGCGACCCACACTCAGAAAACTAAAACAAACCACATGTTCTCCTTCATATGTCTATAATGTATTCACATGTATATAAACATATGTACAGGCGGGTATAGTCTAAAAGAAGACCAAGAGAGTAATAATCCCAGATAAAGATGACGAGACATCAGTCATCAAAGAGGATACAAAGCTGTATTTTTTTCTAGTCTCAACTCTACCGGTCTCCTCTCCCCAAATTTCTGGGTGTTGAAGAATCAAGAGCCACGAACATTAATTGGTTAATTAAAATGTAATCGATAGTAAAGACCTTAGATTCCTGAGCAAAGCTCCATTGAGCTAGAATGGCTATTCTAACTGGGTTGAAGTTCAATGATACGTGAAGAGTCCGGGACGAGGCAAATGCTTGAGTGGCTTGCTCAAGGCAGCTGTGCCATGATTCTATTTGTGATTTAGCTAGAATGAGGTTGTTTTATTTAAAACAATAAAAGAAAGAAAGGAGAGAATGGAGGGAAGAAGGAAGGGAGGGAGAGAGGAAGACCTTTTAACAGTTTCCTATTGCCCATACATGAATATTCAACTTCGTCAGCTTCTCCCCAAATCACCAAATCTTTCTGGATAACCACCCTCCAGCAATACAGTGGAACACTGTTCACCTCCAGGGACACTGCACTCCTTTTCACCTCAAGTCCATCATCCCACTAGTCCTCATGCCTGGACCATGTTTCCCCCGACTCTCCACATCACCCTTCAACTATCCCACATTGAACACATCAGAGTGTGTTAGTGCTCCTTGGACATAAAGTTATTCTTACCGTGTTCTTCTGTGTTTGTTTTTTATGGTTCTAATCCCACTCTCGCTTAGCATTGTAGTTTTGAGTTCATTGCTATAGCTCCCTGGGTCAGATATGCATTTATTATGTTCAGGTCTGTGTTCTCGTTCCCAGCTACTGTGCCCAATGCATAGTAGGTGGCTGATGATAGCAGATGGAATGAATTAACAAATAAATGATGGACTCTGAGACAGTTTAATACACCTCTTTAGATCCTCTGATCTATCACCTTCTGGAGTTTATTTCTGCCTCCTGTGGCACATGCCCTGAAGTCTTTTGTGGTGTCCAAATGAAGCTGTCCAGTGTCCCATTTCCATAGGGACTCTGCCTTCTTCTGGACTATAGAAACCAATGCTATTTTATTGAGCATGTATGACCTGCTTAATGTTTCTCCATAGACTGTATTGTCCTCATAATTAGCAATGTGTGGGGAAAACAAGAACTTAACGCAAAGAAGAGTCCAAAACTGTGTGTGTTTAGTAACACCTGTAAGTCAGACTCATGACAAACTAGGAGCGATTCATTGCATATGGTGGTCATCTCTACCAGTTATTGAACATCTAGTTATCCATGGCCTACCTAGACGGGAAACTCAAGATTCAAAAAAGGAGAAAGCAATTCTAACTAAAATAACAAGACTGTTCCATTCCTAAACAACTCCTCCTCCTTCTCCCCCTCCTCCTCTCCTTTCTCCCTCTCTTCCTCCTCTTTCTACCCCTCCTCTTCCTCCTCCTCTTCTTTCTCCTCCTCCTCTTCTTTCTCCTCCTCCTTTTCTTATCCCTCCTCTTTTTCCTCCTCCTCCTCCTCTTCCTCCTCTCCTCCTCTTCTTCCTCCTCCTCTTCCTCCTCTCCTCCTTGTCAGAGACCAGGACCCCTAACAGGGACCCCTGCCAGCCTTCCCCC
>NW_021621071.1:10022389-10034404 GCF_004785775.1 Grammomys surdaster | reverse complement strand
TGGTTCCCCTCGCCCCCACGAATAACCGAGTCCCGCAGGCCGGGACACCTCCTCTTCCTCTTCTTCTTCTTTTCCTCTTCCTCCTCCTCCTCCTCTTCCTCCTCTCCTCCTCTCCTCCTCTTCCTCCTCCTCTTCTTTCTCCTTCTTTTCTTATCCCTCCTCTTCTTCCTCTTCCTCCTCTTCTTCCTCCCCTCCTCCTCTTCCTCTTCCTCTCCTCCTCTTCCTCTTCTTTCCCTCTTCCTCCTCCTCTTCCTCCCCTCCTCCTCTTCTTTCCTCTCCTACTCTTCCTCTTCTTTCCCTCTTCCTCCTCCTCTTCCTCCTCTTCCTCTTCCTTCATACCCCTTCTCTGGGGGCAGGAGCATAGGCTGCAGGCTTCAGTATTATTGAGACCTTTTCAGATTTCCATTTGCTTGATATAGCACCATTTTTATAGAGGTTGGGTATAAAAATCAAGAAAAAGATCTGATGGCATCCTGTGTGGCTCCAGAGAGATGTGTAGAAAATAGTTCTTTCTTAAAAGTTTAGAGGACTATGTCACACAAATTTCTCTGTGGGATCAAATCATCCATTGCTGGAAGTCAGCATTTCCTCGACAAAGGCTCTGCCATTCACTCCAGCAAAGACACTATAAAGGAGTCTGGAATTGCTGTATCTACCTTGAGCTACTCTGAAGCTTGTAGGATGCCAAGTACCAGATGGTCCTGTGGAGTTCCCTCCTCTCCTCTTCCTCATCAACTCTCTGCCTTGTGTCTACACATTATTGTAGACTGAACAACAACATTCTAGGTAAATGCAGCATAGAGGAAGAAGGATGAACCCTGGAATCAAAGCAAATCCTGGCGGAAGCACAGGATTTCCTAAAAGGCGGGTTTAGCTTCTCCCAAGACAGTCTAGAAGGGAAAAGCACCTGTTTAGAGAGCTCCAGGGCTGAGGACTTGGGAGGAGACTAGACGTGACTTTGAGGAGGAAGCATGTGAATTGGCCAATTCCTGCGGTTATTTTCCCTGTGGTATTTGGTATCCAGTTTTAGATGATTAGCCCATTATTATATGATTATAGAGTTATATTATATTACTAACATAATATTAACATATTACTACTACCTTGATGGGGCAAGTCTCCTTAGAAGTTGCATCTTTTAGTGAGATTTAATGTGTGCATCTTTGTAAAAGGATGCTGTGACACAGAACAGAACAATCACATGTGTCAGACACTTGGGACCATGAACCACAGGAACCAATAAAAAGAGAATCAGGTCACTCAGCTGAAAACCCCAGCACTCCAATTAGGTTTCCAGAGCCCTTTCTTTCTCTCTGTGACTTTGCTTTCTCTGTGTGGTCATTATTTCTCAAGCAGTCTCTCTCACAGACTGTTGAGCTGCTAATCACTCCAATTTGGTCTCTCCAACAAAACCAAAGCTTCAGTTTCTAGACTGTGGTGGTGGGCAGTTCAGAAATGAATACTCATCTGCTTCTTTTGTCCTCTTACTGAGCCCTGGGGACAGGGGCAGTGGGGCCCTGGCCTTCTGAGATGAATGTGACTGCCACGTTGATAAATATCTTAAATAAATATATTGTAAAATACAGAAATAGATGGGAACAGGTTTTTTTGTGTTTTTGTTTTGGTTTGGTTTGGTTTTGGAAATGGCCAAGAGAGAGTGAGAGTAGAAAGCAAAAGAACATAGTGGGATTGTTCTTTCAAGAATGGAGAAGAACAAGAGCTTAACATGAAAGCAGTCTGTGCCAGGAATGTTGCAGAGACAGGAAGGGACCATGTGTGTGAAACACAGTAAGTCAAGAGCTATCAACAGGTAGGAAGTGAGGAGAGAAAGGTAGAGAGAAGGCAAGCGGAGGACAGACAGCTCATGGACTTCAAGTGGGACGGATTGTATTCTTAAAGTATTCTTAAAGGGTATTCAGGTGCGGAACTGACACAGGGCTACCTACATTTTAAGAGGTTGACTTTAAAGCTCTTACAAAAGTAGTAGAGGAAGAAGGCAAACAGATGAGCTAAGAGACTGAATAAGAGAGATGACAGGACCAATGACAGAAACCTTATACACGACCACATTGAAGAGTTCTTTTGAAGTCAGCATCCCTAGGATCAGGGATTTGATACAGGATGTGAGAAAAAGGAGTCTGGATGAATCTCTAAGTCCAGTGCTGGAGCACAGGAGACCAGAGGATGCCTGGAACTCACTGGCCGTCCAGTGTAGCCAACTTGGGTAGTTCTAGATTCCATTACAGACTCTGTGTCAAACATACAGTAGGGAAGTGGTTGAGAAAGACAGCCAAAGTCAACCTCTGGCCTCCATACACATGTGCCCACCCAAATGCCTCAAAGATCTTCCCAAACCATTGGTCCAAGCATGTTTCCCCATCAGAGGTAGGTACATGTATGATTTTTCTAATTTATAAATTGGATAGTTAGGACAGATGTGTTCATCTGGACATTGAACTTTTGAACAAGGGCAAGTGTTCACTCACTTGCTCATGCCGTTTCAGAGGTCAGCTCCTGACATGAGATCCAGAGGCCAGCAAGTATCAGTGACCGTGCTTGCCAATAGCCTCCATGGCAAATCTCATTTCCTTTCCAACCCATCGTGACAGACGTCAGATTCACGGTTCCATTTGCTTTTGTTATGGTTTGGCTCTTAAATGCCCCTTGATGGGCAAGTATTGGAGGTCTGACTCCTCACTCATGATCCTTTTGGAAGGTGGTGGAAATGTCTGTGGTGGGTGGGCTTCTGTAGAAGAAGGAACACATTAGGGTCTGTGTCCTTGATAGATATGCTGGGACCCTGGCTCTTTTCTCTGACTCTTTACTTCCTGGCAATTAGGAGGTGAGCAATTTTGTGTTATACACACTCCCCGCCAATGTCCTTCCCTGCCACAAACCTGTAGCGTAGTGGGTCTCAACCTGAGGGTCTCGACCCCTTTGGGTCATCACAGAGGTTGCCTAAGACCATCTGCATATCAGATAATTACATTATGACCCATAACGGTGATAAAATGACAGTTATGAAGTAGCTATGAAAATACTTTTATGCTTAGGGGTCACGACAACATGAGAGACTGTGTGTATTAAAGGGTCACAGAGTCAGGAAGGTTGAGAACCACTGGTCAAGCGTGTGCTAAGCAGCCATGTCCAGAAACTCAGAAACCATGATCCAAAGTCAATCTTCCTCCCTTTTGTTTTCTCTCAGTCATGGAACACTGACTCAGTTTCCCCACTCTCATTTGGACCTGTGGTGTGTGGTGTCACCGCTACTGAGTTCTCCCCTGAGGTCATTTCCAATTAATTGATAAACTAAAAAATTAACCGGCAAAGAGAGCAAGACAAATCAAGGAAGGTCCACCTCTGGTTAATATATCTCCAAGAGCCTTGTACCTTTCTGGGTTTCAAAGCCCTCCCCCCACCCCCCGAAGTCAGAGACAAGGGTTAAACAGCATGGAAGGCTTTAAAAGGTAAGTTAGTGTTAATTAAGGCCAGGCAGTGAGCATCCTTTGAGAAATCTTCATCTAGATGACCCTGGTGGTCTATGTGAGTTCTCCACATTCACTCTACACTCAGTCAAGGGCTCTAGCCAGTCCCCCTGATCGCTCACCCGCTCTTCCTTCCTTTTTTCCTTCCTTCCTTCCTTCCTTCCTCTCCTTCCTTCCTTTCCCTCCCTCCTCTCTTCCCCTTTCTTCCTTCCCTTGCCCTTCCTCCTTTCCTTCCTTCCCTTCCCATTTCTTCCTTCCTTCATCCATTTCTTTCTTCCTTCCTTTCTCAGTCCTTCCTCTCTTCCCTTTCCCTTCCTTTCTTCCTCCCTTCCTTCTCTTCACCTTCTTTCCTTCCTTTCTTCCATCCTTCCCTTTTTCTCTCTCTCTCTCTCTCTCTCTCTCTCTCTCTCTCTCTCTCTTTCCATTCCTTTCTCCTTTCGCTGTTCCATTCTGCTTCCAGTATTCGCTGAACTGGGAAATATTCTAGAGTTCTGAAAAATAAGAAGGTGTGGTTCTCAGCCCTGGGCTTGTTTTTCCGTTGAGATGATGTTTAATGACTACTTGGGTCCAGGACACTGTCCAGAAATGAAAGGTGAAACCAAGGTAAATGAGCACTGTGTATGCCCTGAAGGAGTTACGGTCTGGAGAAAGTGCTCAGATGTGTGTTCAATCATTCAACACGTATTTATTAAGTGCTTACTGCATACCACTGACTGCATAGCAAGCACACTCCCAGCATAGGAACACTGTAGGAAACACAGAAAGGCATTGTGTATCCTGGGGAAGGGAGACAAATAATGAAATAACTGTATAATCTACCTATTGTACTATGACCAGCTTGGTGCCATTACCACATGTTCCTGGGCCTGTCTACTGGGTTATGGTGACGTCACTTTTCCTCTGTGGCATTAGACATGACTTGTTATGACCAATGACTAAGGTGTTGAATTTTGTGTGTCATTTGCAGGCAGAAGCTTTAAGAGGCAGTGGACAAAAGACTGTTCTCCTCCTCACTACAGCAGTGCCTGTGAGAATCTGCATTGAAAGATGCTTCTCCCTTGGCTGGGGAGGTAGTGCACCTTTAATCCCAGCATTCCACTTAAGATGCAGGGCAGGCTGATCTCTGTGAGTTCAAGGCCAGCCTGGTCTACAGAGGGAGTTCCAGGGCAGCCAGGACTATGCAGAGAAACCCTGTTTCAGAAAACAAAATATACTTCTTCCTCTGCGGCACAAATGATAACCGCGAGCTGATGAGCCAGCTGGTCATGTTGGGGAAAGGCAAATTTTTGTTTGCCTAAGCACTAACACGTGGGGACTATCAGACACAATGGGCCTTTTCTGATACTAGAAAGTTCTAGAATCTAAGATGTCTGTAGGAAGAAAAAAAAAAGCTATGGATAAAGAAAGCTAGATGTCTCAGTGGGGGGGGGGGGAAGCTAAATGGTGTGAGCCCTAATCCTAGAATCTACATCATAAAGGAAAAAAAAAAGGAAGCTGCATGTGGTGGCTTACATCTAAAATCCCACACACTGTTGGGAAGTGGAGATGGGAGACTAGCTCCAGAAATGGTCAAGCCTGCTGGCTAGCATGTAATACGCAGCACAGTGGGCTCAACAAGAAACACTCTGTTTTAACAGTGAAAAGCAAGAATGGCCTCCTGAAAGTCGCCCTGTGATCTCTGCATGTGCCGTTGCATATGCATTGGACACATATGCGTGTGCACACATACATACATGCACACACGTCCACACCTATACATGCACATGCACATACCAGTAAGCAAGTAAGATAAATCAATAAGGAGTAGCGTCTAGAAGAATGTCATGGAGGGGCGGATTCTGTCACATGGAGGGAATGAGAAGTCATTTTTAATAAGCTAATACTGGTACAGGGACCTGAGAGAGATCAGAGTGTCAGTGTAAGACGTGTGTGAAGAGCAGATGAGACAGGGGGGGATGCCTGGAATATTTGAGAAGACCAGTGTGGTCAAGAAACTCGAGAGGAAGTGAAAGTCAATGGGTTTGAGAGAGCTGGTGGGGAGCAGCAGGAGAAAAGCTTCTATTCTACAAGTCATGGACGTAAAGTCAAGAGTGAAGGGGTCTCCGAGTATGAGGAGTGACAGCACACAGATGGCATCTGAGGTATTCACGTTTGACGCCCGTCACCACCTCATCATCTATATCCAACTCATCAACAAGTTTTATTTATACATTAACACTCTGTGCGCATCACACTCTCAATCCTGTTGTCACTACACTTTGGCTCCAGCCTTGGTCACCTGGATGTGAGCCCCTGCCACGGCTCTTTACCCGGATGTGCCCCCCTCACTCTTATGACACTAAAAATGAGTCTTTGACATCATGCTTTCTTTCTCTGGGATCTGATTCTTTGTGAATTTAAAACTGATCAAGTCACACACCTTGGTCATACATAACACACGAATCGTTTCCTGATGAAACCCAAAGCAAGTCCTTCTTTGTCCTTTGTGAGGACAAAGTTCCTATCACAGGCCTGCCTGTGGGTGGGTCCTCCTCTTTTGTCCTGACTCTGTGGCTACCCTCCAGAATTTTCTCACTCCTATAACTCCCTACAGAGTGTGTTCACACATCTGTGCCTGCTCAGGATACTTCCTTGACTCTTTCACATCCTTCTCTGCCAGCATCAGGAAACAAGTCCCAAGACACTGTTCCGACAACAGGGCATTATGTCCATGTCTGCCCATATGACCTAATGCACGTTTGTGTACAGGTGTGTCATCTCTAACACTGTGGTTTGCTTCTTTGATGGACATTGTAGACTTTTTCTTCCACTACACTGCCAATGTGATCTGTGTCTCCTTCCAAAACACTCTGAGAAATTTTCTTGACCTTGTTTTTAAAACCTGTTCCAGATTCAGTTGCTCTGTTTGCACCTGACTCATGTTTTTTTTTTTTTTTTTTTTTTTACTGTCTGATGCTCTTCATGTTTTAAACCTGATACATTTCAATGTGTCCCCAGTTCATGCTAGAAGTTTGCTCCCAGGGCCATGGGATTGGAACAGGATGCAGTTCCTTTAAGAGTTTGGATAATGGAACATCCTCAAGGCAGATGAGGGTACCAACCTGGAAAAAGGACTAAAGTCCTCTCCTGAGTCTCTGATAGTTCTCCCAAGAGAGTTATTGGAAAACTCTACCGCTGGTAGCACTCAGCTGAATTCCCATTGGCCTCTGTAATCATGTCTGTAATCACGTGTTCCCGCCTCTTCCCACACTGCCACTTGCCATGACATGGCACCACCAAAGGGGGCCCTCATCAGAATCTGCATCGTGCCCTTAAGAATTTCATCCTCCAAAAGATGAGCTAAATAAATCTCTTCCCTTTACAGTTAGCCTGTCTTAAGTAGCTCTTTACAGGACTGACAACATGGACTAATGAGAGAGCTATTCAAATTTCCAGCCTCAGACTTTTCACCGAACACTCAGAACATAACGTGCTGGGCTTGTTTGGATCAGTTCTGGATGCTACTCATTGCATTACCACAGCTGCTCCAGGCAGGAGCCTCTTACCATCTGCCCCCAACCTCCTATGAAATGACACAAACTGAAAAGGATTGAAAGGTGAGTGTCAACAGTTTCCTGTAGCAATCTGGGTGGTCCCTGGGCGGGCGTGGTGAGGCTGCTGCACATCTTCCTTAGCCTCCGGTCTTTGGTCTTTGTCTTTCTTCTCCACTTAAGTTCTGAAAACGGGTTCAGATCCATCACTTAGGAATAGATGGTAGAATGTGTCCAAGCCTGTCTGAAATCAGGATACCAAAACCACAAGAATGAAGTTGCGTACTTTTCTTTCTTTAAAAAAAAAAATACTTGGTAATTCTCAAATATGCATCGTACTGAGGTCGAGAGGCCTGAATGAGCTAGCTGTTCATGTCTGACTCTGTTCCTGGGGTCATTTTACCTTAGAGAGTATGTTTTGAATCTTTTCTGTCCTGGTTAAAAAACCAAAACAAAAATAAAAACAAGCCCACAGGAGTTGTGATTAAGGCCAGTGGCACCCAGGGGCCTGGGTGTGGGCTGGGACAGCTCTTGCCTGCTGGCTCCTACATTCTGGGAACAGAAGCAAAACTGTGGCAGAAAGAATCTCTTTGTAAAATCGATACCAGGGAATGAAGGTGAAGGGGGATGCTGGTGCTCACCAATGAAAGCTCAGGTTCTCTCCTTATTTCTCACCCAAGACTGTTTGTCTTAGTCAGGGTTTCTATTCCTGCACAAAACATCAGGACCAAGAAGCAAGTTGGGGAGGAAAGGGTTTATTCAGCTTACTCTTCTACATTGCTGTTCATCACCAAAGGAAGTCAGAACCGAAACTCACAGAGCAGGAACTTGGAGGCAGGAGCTGATGCAGAGGCCATGGAGGGATGCTGCTTACTGACTTGCTTCCCCTTGCTTGCTCAGCTTGCTCTCTTATAGAACCCAGGACTACCAGCCCAGGGATGACACCACCCACAGTGAGCTGGATTCCCCCACCCTGGATTGATAATTGAGAAAATGCCTTACAGCTGGATCTTATGGAGGCGTTTCCTCAAAAGAAGCGCCTTTCTCTGTGATAACTCCAGCTTGTGACAAGTTGACATGCAAAACCAGCCAGTACAATTGACCCCTTGTCAACTTGACACACAAACACATCACCATTAAGCCTCAACCCTTACTTTCTTATTCATCCCCAAGATCTGAATAAATTTAAACATCCCACAGTCTTTACAAATTCTTACATATTAAAATTTCCTTTATGACAATATTACACCCCAAACTGACAAATGGTTGGTAAATTGAACATTTACAAGGGACTAGGATGGCTGTGAGTTAGCCCAATGACGGGATTATTGTAGGTCCACTTCCCAGGGGCCCACCCAATGCAGCCGAAAAGGAGTGCGTGGTGCTGGGAGTGGGTGCAGCCTACATGGCCTAAGACAGGGCCCTCACCCTCCTTTCACCCACATCGGAGTCCCTTGACGTTGCCCATCGTCGACAGCCTAAAACCTTCGACCATCGATGTGACTCGTCTCACATCAGTGTTTTGGGGTTGTGAACTTGTCTAAGACCCCCCATAATTAGACATCCAAATTCAAAACTCACATAGTTGGGATTGATCATAAGATGCCTTCTCTAACTAAACAGAGAAGGGGGAGATGCCAGAAGCCAGGACCCTCGCCCTTACCCTCACCCCCCACCTTTCCCCACCTGCACAATGTCCTCTGAAGCTTGGCAACTGCAAGATCCTGCTTAGCAACTGCAGATAGACTCAAAGCAGTGTACCATATCATCTTAAGAATAGCAGGGAGACCATAACTCAAGCAGTGTACCATATCTTCTGAAGAACTGCAGGTAGATCATAATTCAAGGCAGTGTACCATATAGACCATGACATGTTTCAAGGCACAGGCCAAGAAGATTTTGTACTCTTCCACCACCTGGACCCTCTTACCCCCTCCCCTTGTGAAACATGCTATAAAAAAGCATTTCATGTTCAAAAATAAATAAATTATTTATAAAAAAAAATAAAAAAAAAAATTTCAATCCTTTAAAAATATCCAACCTCTTTTGAAATTCAAAATCTTTTTACAATTCAAAGACTCTTAACTGTGGGCTCCACTGAAATACTTTCTTCCTTCAAGAGGGAAGAATATCAGGGCACAGTCACAGTCAAAAGCAAAATCAAACTCTAACCATCCAATGTCTGGGATCCACTCACGATCTTCTGGCCTCCTCCAAGGGCTTTCGTCACTTCACCTCTGCCCTTTGTAGGACACACCTTGTCTTCTAGGCTCCAGCTGCCTGTACTCCACTGCTGGTGCTGTTCTCGGTGGTCATCTCATGGTGCTAGCATCTACAAAACACTGCTGTCATCTGCTGCTTGTGAATTCCACTTTTACAAATAGCCTTTCATAGGCTCTTTTCATGGTGCTAAGCCTCAATATCATTGCATGACCCCTTCAGTTCTGGGCCTTCAACTGCCACCGAGGCTGCACCCTCACCAATGCCCTCTCCTGGCCTCTCACAGAACCAAGCATCAGCTATTACTCCTTCATGTTTCAAAACCAGTTCCACCTGGGTGACTCTTATACATTACCAAGTCTAGCTGCCAACATGAGGTACAACCGTGGCTGCCTCTGGAACACAACTTCTCTGTGCTCTCAGGAAACAGTTCCCAGATTTTACCTCAGTGATGCTGGTCTCTTCTTAATCACCACTAGTTTCTTAGCTCCAGCTAACCAGCATCAACAGTCCCAGTAATACAAAGGTTTCACTTTAGTAGTTCTGGTGTCTTGTTAATCACGGCTGAGTCTTCAGCCCCAGCTAACCAAAATCACAGAGTCTTTACAATCAAAACAGCAATGGCCCCATAAGAGTTTTTAATCTTCCTTCCTCCCTCTCCCGCTCCCCCCTCCCTCTCCTCCTTCCCTCTCCTCTTTCCCCCTCCTCCTTTACCCCTTTGCTTGTTAGGCAGCTTCACCACTGTTACAAAACACCTATGAAAATCATCTTAAAGAGGAACAATGTGTTTGACCCTAGGTTTTTGACCCATAGTCCTCCAACACCATTGTTTCTAAGTCTGTGGTGAGGTAGAACTCTGTAGCAGAAAGGCATCATGGGGAAGGTGGCTTAAATGGCTTGAGATGATTAAAACCAATTAACTTTTCATATCTTTTAGTTACACACGAGGTTCATTCAGAGACCGCCGAGAGAGTACTGCACTCCACAAGACAGATAGACACGAGACAACCTTTTCCTATAAATCCCTTTGTGAGCCTCACAAGATGATTTTAATGCTATAGTCAGGTAATTCTCAGGTCACACGGTAAGTACTAAGGAGACAGAGGCCAGGGAGTAGCTTTCCTCTGCACTTCTCATCTGTGGTTGTATATTGGGGCTGCTTGAATACACCGGATGGTTTTGTGTGTCAACTTAATACAAGCTAGAGTCATCAGAGAGGAAGGAGCCTCCATTGAAGAAACACCTCCATGAGATCCAGGCATTTTTCTCAATTAATGATCAGTGGGAGAGTCCATAGTGGGTGGTGCTATCCCTAGGCTCGTGTCCTGGGTTCTATAAGAAGTCAGTAAGCAGTACCCCCCATGGCCTCTGCATCAGCTCCTGCCTCCAGAATCCTGCCCTGTTGAGGTTCTGTCCTGTTTTCCTCTAGTGATGGACTATGATCTGGAAGTGTAAGCCAAATAACCTCCCTGGCTTGTTTTTTGGTCATGATGTTTCGTTGCAGCAATAGAACCCCTAACTAAGACACTGAGATTCTTTTAAGTTTCCAGGAAAGGGAAGACAATTTTAAGTGGTCCCTAAATGGAAAATGGACGCAATTACCCAAGCAGAAGTAAAGAAGCCATTGCCTCAGCTACAAGAGAGGGGCAATCCAGGTATGTGGAAGTGTCCCTCCCAAAGAAGGGGATACCATGGAATTCTTGTACTTGAAAACAAAGAGTGTTCAGGTTCCTGGTACAGCTTATGAAATTTTCCTTTCTTTTGTGTGCCTCACATACACCAAAGACAAAGCCTGTGGTCAAGCATTTCTTGGAACATAACCCCTTTCTCCCAGCCCCACTTCTGCCCCTGCCACAAGTTCCCAATGCTTTAATGGGAGGTCTCAGATGTGACAGAGGACACTGAAGCAGTGATTGTCCATGAAGTCACAAGATTTAATTAACACCATGGACAAGAGTGTGGCAGGAGTTTGAGCCCTAGCCCCAGAGACAAGGAAATGAGAGCCCATACAGCGGAAGTGGGAGTCTTTTCTGATGACGGGATAGTTTCCCAGCACAAGCCTCAAGCATGCTCTCTGACTCCAATGCAGAAGGCAGAGGACAGGGCAGGGGAAACAAGATATATGACCACTAGTACCCTCTTTCATGTTGTCTCCTGGAAGTCAGGCAGCTGGGGACTCAGAGACAATATCTCAGCAGAGAGAGTGCCTGTAGGTGTCTGTTGAGGAGGAATGGTGGCTACAGGACTCCAGCCTGAACAGCAGTTGGATGCTTACATTTGATAGGCTTGGGGGTGTAGGGTGTTCTAGGCAGCTAAACTCGTCTCTATATCAGTGTATGTGACAGATAGTTGACTCTTTCTCCACATTCAGATATATTCTAAGCTAGAGGCTGGAGAACTATGCCCTCCCCACCCCCGCATCCTGTCTCCCTCTCTCCTGTGCTTTGTTTATGTATGCTGGTCCTCGTGCTTTCAATGGCTCCACTGAGTAGTTGCATTACTCACGTATAGCTCCCAAAGCAAGATACTTAATGTTGGAGTTTATACAGACGGTGACTGTGAATCACAGTCTAAGTCCCTCTGCCCAGTGACTGATTGAAGAATGGGGATCATGAGCTCTTACTAGTCAATCAGCTATGACAAGACTCCTACATTGAGAAGACACACAAGGAAAGACAATCTACCCATTCTCTGACTGTAGGTTGGTGTCAGAGCTGACCCATGGAGGATGGCAGAGAGAGAGAGAGAGAGAGAGAGAGAGAGAGAGAGAGAGAGAGAGA
>NW_021621071.1:9968025-10022379 GCF_004785775.1 Grammomys surdaster | reverse complement strand
AGAGAGAGAGAGAGAGAGAGAGAGAGAGAGAGAGAGAGAGAGAGAGATCAGAGAGAGAGGAGGATGGGAGAGAGGATCCATACCAGGCAAGGCTCTATAGAGGACCAGAACCCATGGAATGTATGTACACATCATGAAAAGCGGATTGCTAGATCATCTTAGGTAATTCTACCATGATTGCCTGAATTCCAGAGAGACAGAGAACCATGTGACTACCCAAACCATGAAGTTGGGTACCTTAGCAGTCACAATAGAGGGGACAAAGGCCTGGAAGCCCCCTCAGGGTCGCAGCTACTACTAAACTCAAATGGGGAAAAAGCCTGAAGTCTGGTGCCAGATGACTGTAGCAGAAGCAAGGCCAGTCCATTCACTCAGAAAACAGAGAAGTTCTACACACACGTATAATGACCTCCTCAAACTCCTTTTCATCTGAGCTACTAGCTTGTCTAAGATACCACCCACATTCAAACAAGTCTCCCCTGCCACACCACTATTCCACCTGTAAATAATTTATGGACACCCCCCACCCCACACACACACTGGTGCGTTTCACCAGTCTTGGCCAACCCTTAATTCAATCAAGTTGACAAACTGGGCCAACTATCAGAGAAAGAACTTGAATTATTGATTGTATTGTTGAGTCCACCAACTGACTGGGCAGAATGCCTCACAAAGGATGTTATTTTTTAGGTTGGGAAAGAGGTGGTGTCTTAGTTTCTGTTCTATTGCTGTGAAGACACCATGACCAAAGCATCTCATATAAAAGGAGACATTTAATACTGGAGTCTTGCTTATGGTTTCAGAAGGTTAGTTCATGATCATCGTGGCAAGAAGCAGACAGGCAGCACTCTGGAGCAGTAGCAGAGAGACCTGTACATCATGATCCATAGGCAGCAGGTGGGGCGGGGGGAAGACTCACATGACCCTTTGAAACTTCAAAGGGCACCTGCAATGACCCAGCTCCTTCAACAAATTCATACCCCCTCATCCTTCCCAAACAGTTCTAACAACGAGAGACTAGACATTCAAAGATATGAGCCTTAGGAACCATTCTCATTCAGATCACCACAGATGGTATTAATAATCTTTAAAACAGTCATATTCCATTTTAAGAATATACTCAAACTTGGGAAGTGAGACATACAAAAGATAAAATAGTTGTTGTTAGGACTATGAGATCACGTTAATGAATTTGACACTTGGAAAATGTATACTGACTTATACATATATTTAAATAACATATTCTATAAAATAACACTCAACAAACAAAAGCCAAGTCTTTAGATGAATATTCAATACTACTAGGCTCAGAAAAAAATTTTTCAATAAGATCAGCATTCCCTTGAAAAGCAACATTTTCATTATTAGCTTCAAATACCACCACTTTTTCCCCATTGAAGCAACAATCTGCACAGGAGTGGCACTATTCAGAGGTGTGGCCTTGTTGGAGTAGGTGTAGCCTTGTTGGAGTAGCTGTGGGCTTGTTGAAGGAAGTGTGTCACTGTGAGCATGAGCTTTAAGACCCTCATCCAGGCTGCCTGGAAACCAGTCTTCTAGCGGCCTTCAGATGAAGATGTAGAACTCTCAGCTCCTCCTGCACCATGCCTGCCTGGATGCTGCCATGTTCCCACCTTGATGATAACAGTTGGAACCTCTAAACTTGTAACCCAGCTCCAATTAAATGTTGTCCTTATAAGACTTGCCTTGGTCATGGTGTCTGTTCACAGTGGTAAACCTAAGATATTACCCACTCTCCTTCAAATTCATAGTCCCTTTTTATTAGTTGTTATTAATACATGTATATACATATATGCTCCCAGATATAGTCTATTGAGTCTATACTCAATGTTACTGGCATGTACATTTTCAAGGCTGACTGTTTGTCAGTAGAAAACCATTTGGTGTGCTTCTCCCTAGGTAGAGTCACCTCTCCTGCTCCTAGGTTTATCAGTAATGACTATTTTTCTTGTGATTTGGGTAGTGACATAAAAGCTTTTGATTGTTGAATGTTATATTATAGAGCATGCTATTGATATATATATATATATATATATATATATATATATATACACACACACACATTAGTGTACATTTTCTAAGTGTCAAATCCATTAACATGCTTTCATAGTCCATAAAGCAACTACTTTGTCTATTATATCACTTTCCAAGTTTCAGTATACTCCTAAAATGAAATGTACCTATTTGTCAGTTGCCTGACACTCTTTGTGCTTTTAAATATGTCACATTCTAAGTATACTGACCATTGGAATCGACATGTGATGGGGTGCTCTATTATTTTCATGTTGAATACCCTGAGTCAAATACAAATTTTTGAAGCTTACTCAAGAAGAATTACCCAAGCTCACAAAAGACAGACAAAAATCACAAATTTAAATCATTAGTTCAGCCTGTTGATATAGACTTATAATTTCAGCTACTCAGGAAGCTGAGGCAGAGGGATGAATAATTTCAGAGCGACCCGGACAACTTGGTCTCAAACAGGAAGAAAAAGAGAGACGGAGGGAGAGATAAAACAAAAGGTCTTAAACTATTGTCAATGTGGTTTCAAGAGCCAAAGGAGCATGCCAAACTTTCCAAGATGCACCCATTTTATAGTAAGTCCTTACGGTTCTGGAAGTTAGAGAAGTAAGCAATTCCATAATTGTTTGTATGAAGCTAGTAACACCTTGATATTAAAGCTGCTCAGTGGTTAAGGGCACTGACTTCTCTTTCAGAAGGCTCCCATTCAGTTTCCAGAACCAACATGGCGGCTCAAAAAATATGGAACTCCAGTTCCAGGGGATCTACCACCTTCTTTTGACATCTGCAGACACCAGGCACACACATGGTCCACATACATACACACAGGCTAGACACTCATGCACATAAAATTAATAAGTAAATCTTTTTAATTTAAAAATACGGCCACGTCGAATTGTAAGAGATATCCAAACCAACAAGGGCACACATTGCAACACAGAGATGTGAGCCATGTGAGAAAGCAAGGAGATATGACTTCTCCAAGCAGACACAGATTCCTCAGGCACCGGCTTCCAAGG
Organism: Grammomys surdaster; assembly: GCF_004785775.1. Lineage (NCBI taxonomy): Eukaryota > Metazoa > Chordata > Mammalia > Rodentia > Muridae > Grammomys > Grammomys surdaster. Next base: position 10,019,320 of record NW_021621071.1, on the reverse strand, counting down.
GACTGAGATTACTAACGGCGAGAGGAAGATGTAGAAGTTAACTAGTAAAAATGCCCACTTACCTGAAGGATTACACGTGAGCGGTTTAATTTAACCTAAGACGTGGAACAAAGTCAGCCGCACGGGGAAACGTTAACAACAGAAATGACGAGCTCAGCGAGCAAGGGCAGATTTTTTTGAGAAAATTACAGAATTGGAAATGTCAGAAGTTAAAACTCCGAGGCTGGCCCCTTGAAGTTTCTTTCTAGCCTTATCCTTTTTAAGTTTCCACAATAGACAAAACAGCTCCCAGAGATGACTGAACAAGCATCCAGTATGTGAGCCTGTGGGGGACATGGTGAGGACATTGGGAGGACACCAGTTAATGACGTTCCAAAGTCAATGAAAGATGCTTTAACGGCCTGGATTCTGGGGCTGCTCTAAAATTCTGCATTGAAACCCTAATCTGCATCTCAGAATATGACTTTATTTGGCTTGTAAATTCATTCACTATGCAATGCAGTTAAAATGAGATATTCGAATGACCTTAATCCAATCGCACTGCTGTCTTCGTTTAAAAAGAGAGATCTGGATACAGGGAGAGCAGACATGTGCACACAGAAGAGACGCATCTGTAAGGCGAGGAGGGGCTCTCAGAACTGAGCAACGGACACCCTGCCCATGAGCCTTTAGGCTAAGACTTCTAGAAAACATATGTTTGTTGTTTCAACTTCATAGACTGTGATATTTTGTTGTCATGGCCCTACAACCCACATGACAAAGGAGAGAAACAATGCTAAGACACCCACACACACACAAACACCCACACACACATACAAAATAATTAAGTAAATAAATAAAAATACAAATAAAGAGAAAAGTAGGAATAAACGGACTCATTCACTATTTGGTAAAAGTTAGCTATAAAAACTTGTAGCTAATATAATACTTATAATAATACTTATAATAATACTTATGTAATACTTATAATAATAAATGAGAAACTGCCTGGGCATGTTGGTACATACCTTTAATCCCAGCACTTGGGAGCAGAGGCAGGCGGACCAATATTTGAGGTCAGCCTGTTCTATAAAGTGAGTTCCAGGACACCTTGAGCTATACTGATAAACCATATTTGGAGGAAACAAGAGAGACAGAGACAGAGAGAGACAGAGACAGAGAGATATAGACAGAGAAACAGGGAAAGAGAGACAGAGAGAGGGCAAACATATGTTCATGTGTGTGTGTGCATACATTATATCACATAGGTATACATGTATGTGTGAACATATATGCACATGTGTGTGGAGACTAGAATTCACCATCAGCCACCTTTCTCTGTCACCCTTTGCCTTAGTTTTTGACACGGGATCTCTCTGAAATTCACTGATTACGTGAGACTGGCTCACCAGCAAGGCCCAGGGATCCATTACAGGGACATGCCACCACACCAGCTTTTTACAGAAGAGCTAGGGACCAGGTTCAGGTGCCCATGTTTTCAGTCAGCACGTTAGCACCCGAGCTGCCTCTCTAGCCTCCCTCACATTTAACACTTCTACTGAACACCATTGTCCTAGACAATGCAATAGAGCACAAAAATCAGCAAAATGCCGGTAGCTGGAAGGGAAGAACTAACCGTCAAGAACTACGTAAGAGGATTGCAATCTCACTCTACCTGTAAATTAGCAAGTTGGCTGCCTTTCTCTCATGCTGGCAGAGGGCATACTGTCCTCTGATCAGAGAAAAATATTTTATTTCTCATTTGTTCCCAGAGTGTAGAGGAATTTTAATCCAGCAACATGACTGCTCTGGTCACATCCAAAGACCTTCTAGGTCTGTGTGATTGGCTGGAATTCAGACACGCCCTTAGTACACGCCTTTAATCCCAAATAGTGGCATCTAACTGAAGGGCAGACAAAGTGGCGAATCAGAGAAAGATTTGACAGAATGGGTTAGTGATAGGATACACCTAACTCTCAGGAGAAAAGCTATTTAAAAGCAGCACAGGCAGAGAGTATATCAGACAAATAAAAGTTATAGTTACACCAGAACATCAGCATTTCTTTCTGTTAGTTTCTCCAGCACTTCCTACGTGTAGTACCCCAGGGCAACTGTATGTGGTGGAAGCACCCACATATTTTATAGGACAGCTTGAAGCTGGAGATGAAGGGAGAATTTGACTTCAGAGAGACATAGTGATGAGGGATATGATAGAACCATTTTATACTTCAAGTGAGGTAGGAGTTATCTGAGGTAGAGTGTTGGAAGGATGGCTCAGTAGTTAAGTGCTTGCCAGAAAGGCACTTAAAGCCCAGATGTTAACTCAACTCATAAGAACTTTATACTTCAAAAGGTAAACTTCACTGCATCTAAATTAGGCCTTTATAATTTAAAGATTTATTTATTTGCTTACTTTTTTATTTATTTGTTTGTTTATTTAATATATATGAGTATGCTATAGCTGTCTTCAGACACACCAGAAGAGGGCATCAGATCCCACTACGGATGATTGTGAGCCACCTTATGGTTGCTGGGAATTGAACTCAGGACCTCTGGAAGAGCAGTCAGTGCTCTTAATCACTGAGCCGTCTCTCCAGCCCTCAAGCTTTGATATTTTAATAAATAAATTATCAAGAAGAATAGACAAATGTGCCATCTAGACAAAAGGGAGTCCCAGAATGACAGTCACTGTGTTTTACCTTTGCTTCAGTTCTAGTTTTCCATTTGGGGTTTATAATTATTTAGTGTTTGTAAGTGTTTTAGTATCTATTTCTTTTAGATACAAAGTCATGGACTTTATTCTTAAGTGTCCCCTAAGTTCATGAGCATTTCTCAATTAATGACTTTTAAAACAACACTACACTACCCCATAACTCCATAACAAGGAGAACCAAGTACAATCACAGAAGTTGGGCAACTTTGCCATCATGCTAGGGTGACTTGTTTAGATTAGTCCAACTGCAAGGCCAGAGCCTCCTGGCTTGTCCAGTGCAGCGCTGTGTGTGTCTGGCTACTGTTCAAGGTTAAAGATCCACAATCCAAACCTGCCAGGCTAAGAGAGAAATCAGGAATTAGAGTAGGGTTACCAGGCTATACATACAACCATGAAGACCTGAGACAAAGCAGATGCAGGCAACATGTTGGAAGCAAGGATGAAACCAGGAGCTTAGGAACTCCGAAGTAGACTTTCAAGTCCAGAGGGTCAAAGGGGAAGCCCAGAGGAAATCCAACCCTTCAGACTTTCTGCTGAGAAAGGATGGGGTGAGGGCGGACAACTGTGGGAAAGGGAGCCTAAAGCTGAGAATCTGCCTTAATTTACACTCACAGATCCAGGCTTCACAGATAACTTCCTTGTGTTCTGCTCACTCACCCTGCTTGCCTGCGTTGCCCACCAATGGTCAGCGAAATGATTTTGTAAAATGAAAAAAGCAATGTCAGCAATTTGTCAGACGTTTCCAGTGTCCTTCGGGTCAGTTCTTCGCATCAGCCTGATGTTTCAAACCCTTGCTTTATATTTAAAAGAAATCTGAACTAAGATGTAGGCAAGTATGCGCCACGGTGTGCAGGTGGGTGTCATGGTGGTCAGAGGGCGGGTCCTGGAGGTCAGAGGGCAACTCTGGGGTCAGGTCTATTCTCCTTCAACCTTTACACGTGTTCCGGGACTCAAACTCGGGCCGTCAGGCTTGTACACCCTGCTCAACCATCTTGCTGGGCTCAAGAGCTTTTTAAAATTTTTTTTTAATGGGACCATCTTCATAAGAACACTAATACTCTTAATTGATATCTCTGGAGGAAATACAGTGTTATCTGCTCTAAGATGCTGTAGTCTGCGTTTCTACATAAAATTACATGATTTTTCCCCCTCAGTATAACTGATTGAGCCCTGGAGACATGTGTCTGCTAGCTCAGGAGAACTTCCAAAACCTATACTTATTAGAAAGCAGGCATGTAAACAGTCTTGTACCCATTGGCTTGGGAATTCCAAGAGTCAACTGCCAAAGTGTTCTGATCCTGCTTATTGGCTTGCGTGTTGTTATTATGGGAAATCACACTAACAAGGATCCGCTAATGTGAGATCAGCTGCGGATGCCAAGATCCAAGGAGGGACTCTCACGAGCTGCTGAGATGCTGATGGCAGTGGCTAGCGTCTCAGGCCTCCTCTCCCTGGCACTGACACATGGAGATGCTTGTTTGCAGTCAGAGCTCCTGTGTTCTCGCTCGGTGTGGCAGCCACGAGAAGCACATCTGTGAAGTGTTTGCCAGCATGTCAAGGGTAGCCGGGCTCTCTTGAAGCCATTTCAAATGTCATACCAATCCTTGTGCATAACGTCTTTAAGGAAATTGCTACTCTAGAGATCTTAATATTTAAAGGAAAAAAAAGAAGAAAGGAAGAGAAGAAAGGCAATACGTTTAGCCACTTAAAAGTAGCATTCTTTTTCCCTGAGCAGAGCTGAATTTTCTGAAACTTCTTTTTTTTTTTTTTTTTTTTAACCAAACAAGTCTCTTTTTTGGTGCTCAGGAAATAAGTTAGCATTCAGGTCCTAAGTGCTCTTAAAATCATGTTGCTACAGACCTGTCCACTGTTTATAATTCTTAAATAAAGCTGAAAGTCAAAAAGCCTTTCTTGGAAAGTTTATGAGTTTTTTTTTTTTCCCCATGAAGCAGAAGTCAAATAGAAGATCAAAGAGATTCAACAAAATCCTTCAAACTCGGAGCAGGCCGAGCTGAAGGGCCATGTCAAGAAACCAACCTCTTCAGATAGTTTGGGAGATATGTCTTGTTATTTCAAAATAAAACAAAACGAAAGCATGATGGTCTGAATTTATCAAACTGACATCTCCGAATGGTGTGGTTGGAAGTACGGGGCTTTGATATTCTACCCAGAGCATCTCAGACGTTTTTTGTTTTTAAAGGTCAGGTGACCACTTTTCCAAGTGGGAAATATGAAGAGCCTGGGGTGGATTTCCCATCTCTCTGCTCCTCCCCCCGCTATGACTTCACAGAGATCTTTTCCATCTCCAGTGGACTAAGGTACACTTTTGAACTACCCCAAGAGGTAGAATGGCTTCCGAAGTTTTGAACACTGGTTAATTGTAAGCACTCCTAACGTAAGTGCCCATTCACTGATTTAAAATAGAAAAATTAAAGATAAACTGATCGACTTTGCTAAAAGGGTATGAATCTACCCAGCCATGACTGAGTCCTCGATAAATCTGTTTCTAATCACTCATTGGTATTTAAGTCTATAGTAACTACTCTATTAAATTTAATTCTCTCTCTTTAATGACAGTTATTCTGCATTTAATGACAGTTATTTGAAATATATACCTACAGATTATTAACAACACTTTAACAAGATTCTTAAACTGTGGAACGTGAGTATGAATCTATCAAACGCCGGTCAGTCAATTACTGTTTAATGCAGAATGGCCAAATTGTTAACACATACCCAGGTGAGAACAGGATGACCTGAAAGCATTTCAGTAAAAAATAATTTGCCAGGGGGAAGAAAATTCATTTGTCGACTGAGACTATTTCAGAATAAAGCTCAGGATACACGACTTAAGCACTGATGTGGAAAGTGTGCATTTGCAGGGCACACATTAAGATTATTTTTGCTTGGAAGTTGATTTTCTCTGTGATCCATAGCAACATCTTAAGTCGTGTGGCTTTAACACAGCTTTTTCCAATCACGTATGGGCTAAAACATGGTCGCATCCTATTTTATTCTGGGAATTCACTTCCAGGTTTTGAGAGAACATTACTTTAAGTTAAATGTAGGAGAGTATCCATCTTCTCAAGCTATGGTACCAACCACTAACCAAAACAAAGTCCGTAACTCAAAGACAGTTCTGCTTCCAGCCTTTGGCACATTCACTCCCCACTTGATGAGCTCCCCTGTTCCATCATTGGTGAGTTTGAATGGTCCACCCCACCCCATGCCTTCTTCCGTATCACTGAGCCATTTACAGGAGCAGAGGTGTAGGCTAGAAATTTCTGCTGATACACAAGCCCAACCTATAAAGTCCATCCGTAGACACTCTGTAGCATGTGCCGTTTATCGTGGTCTCCATTAAAAGTATTATGTTTCCATACTTTACAACCATAAAAGAGTAAATAATTTCAAAGGATTGCTTGATAGGAGATTTCTGTTTTAAATGGAACATAGAAATACCTGGGAGGTCACTGGAATAAATGTCCGTAAGAGACCTAACGGTACGAAGTTCTTCTTAACTGTTTTCTCAAGCACATCAAAAGATACACCATTTCCTCCAACGTTTTTGGATCGGAGTTTTTCCTCTGCTGACATTTGACTCATAAATATTTCTTACAATGCCTTTATTGTCCGTTTCACCGTGACTCCTTCCTCCATCTCTTTGCCCTCCCCTTTCTCCCATTCCATGGTGGACATTTCTTAACATCAGTGGGCTCTGTTCTGCTTCACTGCTAAGTACAGGATACCTCAGGGCTTAAGCACAGACAGCAGCATGACACACCATTGAAGAAAGTCCGCTGCACAACCTGATAAGTCGGAAGACATATGTTAAACACCCTACGGGGAGGTTTTCTTTTTCGAGGGAAGCAAATTCCACCCATGGAACTAAGCAAATATCTCATCAATCTATGCCGTCCAGGAAGCGTATGTATATGGCATTCTTTGCATGGAAAAGATTAGGTCACGTCACTTTCCAAAATGAAATTATTTTTTAAAAAATACAATCAGGATCGACATTTGAAGAAAAGGTAAATGGCCCATAAAAATATTCACATTTATAAACTGATTGAAACTGTCAGCATTTGCTGCTTCTATGATCCCCATTGTCTGGGAAGTAGATGGAATTCCTCTTTGATCTTGTCTGTGTAGACATTCTGTTGGGTGGTATCCTTCCTCTTTTAGAGTTACATTTCAGGGCATCAGGCAAAGCCTTCAGACACAAGCTGTTGAGTAGGTGGCGACTGGGTTAAAATTTGGCGACTGTCTCACTGCACAAAGGAGAGGTCTCAAAAAAAGGTGAAGATTAGCTTTTTTTCCTGAACTAAAACGGAGCCCTCAGCAACAACTTCTGGAAGCGAGAGGAGCTCAGAGCAGCCATACTTGGTTTCACTGGCTCTGTGAGGACGGCATGTAGAATCCATATTAGAAAACATCAGGCTTGCTTCTTAGGCTCTATACTTGATTCTTGGCTGTATAATACTACTGAGTGTGTGGGTGTGTGTGTGTGTGTGTGAGAGAGAGAGAGAGAGAGAGAGAGAGAGAGAGAGAGAGAGTTCATGTGTATATGTACATGTGTGTTTTCCTGTGTGTAGAGACCAGAAGTGGACAAGAAGTCTTTTTGATCACTGTTTACATTATTATTATTATTATTATTATTATCTTATTATTATTACTATTATTATTTGGAGACAGAGGCTCTCATACATCCCACAGCAATTCAGCAAACCCTATGAGCTCCAGGGATTTGCTGGATCTCCCCATGGTCACCCCATGTTGAGTTATGGAATTATAGAGCTTCACATCCTGGACTTATGTCATCCTGTAGCCTGTCCACAGGTGTTGGTTTCTGCATTACGTAGCAGGTGATTACCACCTAAGCCTTCTCTACAGCCCGTAGGACTTCCTTTTGATAGACCCTACTCGTCTTCAAGCTACAGATGAGGAAACTGATGCTCACCAAGATTGGGCAACCTCCTCCAGATCATAGTTGGTGGTTTTAACCCACAACTATTTCATCCGCAACATAGAGGGGTTTTAAGCCACATCTGGTTGAGTCTACAGCAGAGTCCCTTGGCTGCCATTCGAGATACCTGTCCTGCTTCAGAATTAGGCAGGGCCAGAGGGCAGAGCCTAGATTCAAAGGCAAAATGGCATCAAGAAGGAAGTTACAGAACAGCTAAGGATCTTGGGGCCGAGATCCACCCAACACCGCTGGCACAGGAGGTCTGGTTAGCAAGAAAGGAAAGTGGAAAGTCCACCGGCTGCCTCTTGGATCTGGAACAGTCTCCTTCCCAATGATACCAGTTAAGTAACGGCTACCCACTCGCCCCTCACCTCCCACATGTTGATCCGGTTTAATTATCAGGGTTGTGTGAGCTATCAGCTTCACCTAACTGAAGGACGCAGGTCAAGAGGAATGAATGTGGGGTATGACATTGAAGTGGGGCTTCAGGAAGTTATGACCTTGGAGGCCATGAAATTCAAACAGCATCACTAAAGGAAGGTGATGGCTAGGAAAGAGACCAGGATAGAAATCCAGGGTAATCAATCACTTCACCTGCCCAGGAGGGTCAGTGCAGAAACCAAAGGGCTTTCTTCCAAAAAACACTCAGTCTCCTGAAACAGCATATACAGAGTCGTATTTGCCAACAACAGTTTCTAAATGTTTAAACTAGCCAGTAACACCTCACAGATGGAGAAACTAATACTACTGAAAGCTGGAGACCTGTATGGTTTTCACTTGGGAGCCAGAGATAGAGCAGATGTAAGCCCCCAACCTCTGGATTCCCAGACTGACATAGGAACCACCCAAAGAGCAAACCTTCCAGCCTTTAAATCTGCTTAGAACTTTGTCTACTGTGTGGTCCCTGTCAGCCTCTAAGCTGACACTACGGAGAGCGATTCCTTTCCTTCTTACACACTCTGTGGTCTGATTAGCCACAGGACCGGCTTCCCATGGCTGGTCTTTCATCTGTTCATTCTACAAATACTTCTTAAGTGTCTAAGATGTGCCAGGTACTGGTGTGGATGACAGGAGCACAGAGTCTGTTCTGCAGGACTAAGGGTTGTAGACAGACCAGCAGCAGACAAAAGACAAAAAGCCCATGAACATTGTTATAGAGAAATCAAGGAGGGTAAATGCTGTGGGTCCCAGGCTTACCACATGACCAGCAAGTACAAAGTCCTGGGTTCTATTTCCAGCAAAGTAATATGTGTGCACATGTATACGTATACATATATGTATATGATTATATGATGTGTATATGTATATGATGTATATATGTATATGTATAATTGTGTATATATGTTTACATATTACATATTACACATTACATATTTTATATTATATACATCAGTATATATGTAATATTATATACAAACTGTAAATCAAATATACAGTTAACTATATAATCACATATTATATATTAAGTTATTTTATATATGTTTGTTTATTAATTATAATAACATTTAACATACATTGACTAACAATGTTAATTAACATTAACATATGTAAACCTGTTAATATATGAATATATTTTTATGTGTTATATGTTAATATTGATATGATGTTAACACATGTATGTAATGTTAATATATAAATATATTTGTTAATATAGAGACATATTAAAATATATAAATTAATAGAAATATATATTAAGTATATAGTTTATATATAATATATTATATATGTTGTATATATGTGTGTATATGTATATACACACATATATAGTATATATAAAAGCAGAGTGACTGGATAGAAAACAACAGCACTAATCTTAGTCTAACATGAACTCAGAGGTTTTGGAGCCAGACATATGAAGACAGAAGGAAAGAGATGCTTCCACCAAAGCAAACCTCACTGGGCTTTCCCACCATGCTCTCTGTTCCCTGGCTTTTATCTGCCCCAGAGAATTTGAGAGCTTTCAAGTGAGTGAGAGACTCAGACCAAGGAAATACCCAGATCATGCCTCCTGAACTGCCAAGTCTGTTCGTAAGCTTTGATATTTTGCTATTCTTGACGATAATATGCAATCCCCTATGTGATTCATAATAAAGATCCAGCGGTCACATTAAGTCAGAGAGATTCACGTCAGAAGAACTGAGAGACCCTTAGCAAAGCTCAATGGAAACACTTTGTTCAAAGTGCCACAGAGGATGTTTGAATTCATCTGCATAGGCAATCATGTCCACTCTGGCATGCCACCATCTCCTTCTCTTCTAACTGGCTGTCAACCATGGCAGTCCACTGAAAAAGACACTCGGGTATTGCTTCTCTCCTGCCCATTTCCCCAAGAAACACAACCATTGGCAGTAGTGACCTGCCCGAGACAAAGTGTGTCACCTCTGATTCATACACTGAAGTCCTACTCCTCTACAGAGCTGTGTTGTAGATTATGAGTTTTAAGGAGCTTAAAGGGAAAAGGGAAACTGAGGGTAGGGCCCTAACTCAGAAAGACTGATGTTAAAATGTAAAGCAATGACACCAAAGTAGACAGCGAGAAAAGTCCAGTGGAAACGGATGGGAAGACTGCCTCTGATACCTGTGAAGACGGGCCTCTCCAGAAGCTCAGCCACAGAGATGAAGCTCGCCCACAGAGACAAAGCCCTGGGTCCGTAGAGACAAAGCTTGCCCACAGAGACAGTCTCCTGCTAGTCCCCAGAACTCTGAGAAAATGGAAGGGTGTTTGGAAGCCTGAGCTGGTGGGTCCTTAGCTAATGACCCTCTCTGCCCATGTCACCTTTCCGAATAACTCATCTCCTACCAAGCTCCCGTCTCCCCTTTGTTCCAGCCACACTGGTATTTGTATTGCTCCCCAAGCCTAAAAATCACATCCCTGGATGAGCAACAGAAGTTGTCTACTCCCTCTCCTCCTGTGGGGTTTTGCTCAGATGTCCCTGTACACTGAAACCTTCTCTAACCTTTGCTAAAATGGAAAAAAAAAAGTCCACATCTCATCCTATTTCCCTACATTATTTCTGTTCAGAGTGTTTATGTGCTTCCTGGCCAATATGGTGGACAACTAACATTTCTTTGGGGCAATGTCTAAAATCCTTGTCTAAAAGGATGCCTTATAAATGCCTAAAATCAAGCTCCTTGAAGGTAGCTTTGACGGCTGCTTTGTATCCCTGCCATCTCAGGGATAGACTCGGGGAGCATGTAGGTGCGAAATGGATGGGAGAGAAAGACAGGTAGGAAAAAGAAAGATCAAGATTAATCAGGGTTAGCTTTATCACGTTTTCTGACCACGTTACCTAGATAGATAAAGTTATAAATTCTATACCAAGCGGTCGAGGTGTGTGCCTTTAATCACAGTATTTGTTAGGCTGAGATGCATGGATTCTTTGAGTTCAAGACCAGCCTGGCTTATAGAACAAGTTCCAGGAAAGCCAGAGCTACACAGAGAAACTGTAGGCTTATGTTTTTCAGAGCCTAGTTTAATAAGGGTACTGAGATGCTTTATCTCCCTTCTAGCCCACCACTCACCAGAGTTAGTGGAAAGGAAAGGTTAAGGGCAAAAGAGGATGTGGACCTGTTTAGAAATAGTTCTTTGAGGTGATCCCAATCTTCCTTGTCAGGAGAGCAGCCATTGAGTTTACATAAATCAGCAGCGGTAGCTCAATCCACTCTCAGACACCTTTCACGAATCCGCAACTGAAAGTTTGATCCAGAAGATCCCTAAGAGGTAGAAGTGGCAAGAAGCCTCTGGATCAACACCAGAAGGTCTTCGGTGTGTTTCTCTCTACAAAGTCATGAAAAGAGACGATCAACGAAGAAGGCAAGGCGAACCAATGCCACAGTGTCATCATCAGGGAAGACCAGTGTCAGCAAAGCCCAACGAAGAGCAGCAGAGAGTGGTCAGGCAAACCCCACTGCCGCACAGCAAGCATCCTCCATTGTCTGTTGGGTTATACTTACACCCTTTCTTAACATCATGTGTTCTCTCAAGCATCTGCTATAGCAAAACATCCCATGATCTTTTTCCAGGCAGCTTCCAGAAAGAACACCTGTGTCTGTTCTCAGCCAAAAAAAAAAAAAAAAAAAAAAAAAAACACCCTCTCGTAAGACAGTTTCCAGAAAAACATCAAATGATACAACCGAGTCTCCCAAGAAACCAGAAATTTCCATCTCAAGAAAGCTTGTCTTGAAACACCAAAAAAGATAACATGTTTTTAAATAATTTAAAATGCATTGAAGAGGGCTGCAACAGTTTACTTTGAAATCAAACAGTAAAGCCATCAATCCCATAACTCTTACACACATAACCCAGCACCCCTTAATGGCTCTCACCTAGTTATCAATTTCTGTTCCTTGTTTGTCTGGCTCTGACCAAATGTTCATAATTGGTTCACACACCAAAGGTGTCATATATTTGTATTGGGGGAGAGGGAGGGACAAGAAAATTCAGAATTTCTTACACAGTAGAATAGGAAAGCGTTTCCACAAAACCCAGTACTAGCCCTGCGTGTGTAGTAACGCTGGCGATTCACAGGGTGTATAAAATCCGGCGGAGCACATCCACTAAGACTTTGTTCTGAAACTTTCAGTTTTTATGTGGACTATTTTTTTTTTTAATGCAACCGAGAAGCTTGAGCTAAAGAGAAAAAGATTGAGATAGAGCCTTGTGTAAAACAGGAATCCTATCTGCAAACGATTGCCTTAACTAATCCTTAGCGTTGGGATTGTTTTGTTTATTGGTGGGCATGCACACATGTGATTTTCTTAAAAGCAGAGAATTTAGTATTGGAATCAGCTGTGCTGCATATGTGCAATTGGTTTTCAGATAACTGCTGGTCTGCGGGCTGTGCTTTGGACAGGAATTGACTTTCTCTTACCCCTACCTTTGGGGCTTCCTGTGGCTCAACCTTTTCCACCATCATAAACCTAGTCACCTCAGTCAAAGGAAGTAAAAACTAGATAGATTAGTGGGTAAAATCATTAACCAAAAATGCTACACTGAGATTTTCCTTTGGCTTCCCATAAGCTTGGGATCCTAGCCCACTGAGCTGGACAGCTGAGTTATCCTGTTACGCATCTCTTGGAGATGGGAGACGGATTTCTTTCTTAAATTCAAGAACATCTACATCACTATCTCAGTTACTGTTTCCTTCACTGTAAGAGACTGGATGTTTAGATCTCAGTGCATCCCTGTTTTATTTATTGTTTTAGTAAAATAAAAAAACCAACACTTGTCAACTCGGTGATGATTATTTGAATAGTTATTTGTCCAAAGACATTTTACTTAATGCTATTAGTATTAACATAAACAGCAGAATAGCAGAAGAAATATTAGAATAAGTGCATACATACATATGATTTTGACATTTATTAAGTGATAGAAAAAGCTGACTTCTGTTTGAAAAATGAAAAGAAAAGTGAAGAGAAAAAAAAAGCAAACAAAAGTGGCTACTGTGTGTTGCTAATACATTAAGGCAGCCAAAACATTTATATTTAATCCCACGACAGTTGTAGAAATTAAAGAGTTGATGTTTTCAAAGACAAAACAGCAATGGAGACAGAGGAGACACCTTTTGTATCTGCCCTAGAGTTGACACAAGATTTTTTTTTACAACCTTTTCATGGTAATTTAGGAAGAGATCACATTTGAAACCAAGTAAACAATGTGATTAATTCCACAGGTTATATGCCACATAATATATTAACAGTTCCCCAAAACTGAAATGCAAAGAAAGGGTATTCTATATATAGTGGGTTTATATGGATCACCCACTCCCATTTCTGCAAATGGCTCTCCAAATATCCATAAATCCAAGTAAATAAAGGGTAGATGAGCACAGAGGTCTGAAATGCACAAGGCAAGCTTCGAGTGTCCACGTTGACCCTCTGGAATTTATTAGAAAGCAGAAATGTCACCCAACTGGGAATTGCACACAGGAGGAAAAATATCCCAGCGTGCTATTATTCAAATGGGTTGGACGTGATATAATAAACTCACCATCACTAATAAAGAGAACTCATCCAGGGAGATGCAATTGCAAACTCCAATGGGGGAGGGGGAGAGTGTGTACCAGAGAAATCTGACCTCCTGCCAACAGCCATTATTCTCTTCATGGTCTCTGAATATATAGATGCTCAATAAAATCTGTCATTTCTTTCTAGTCTTCAAAATAGTGCACGTTTATCTATGACGTTAAGAGAATAAGATTATACCTTATTTTGCACACAGCAACCTTAAGTTGGGTGTACAACAACCTTAAGAAGATTCTGTTCTTAAAAATGAAGACATCGCTAAATCAGCAGTAGTCATGCACCTCAAGAATGACACTTTAAGACTAACCATGGTCTTCAGAGTTAATGTGATTGTGGTTCTCATCCATCTTGCCGTGGTCAGCAACACACATCACAGAAAACCACTGTATGTGATATGTCTCCAGCAGCCAGCTCCCTAGCAAGGGGAGACTTCAAATAAGACAGCACTGAATTGGTTCAGACGTGGAGACGTGAGAGAAACCTTCTGTAGAATATTTCAAATTTCACACTAAAAGAAAACATTTCTGTAGCTGTCCAAAAACCCTACTTCTTTGTCTTGGTCACTTCTATGCTGTAACTTGTTTGTGTGTGAACACCGTGGCTCTGCTCAAGTCCCACTTAGCACTCCTCAGAGCCATAGTCAATAGGTTTTCCTCCTCCCGATTAGTATAGTCCTACGTCTGATACACTTATTAATAAAACACAATGTGTTAGTCGTCACTGCTTCTCAAATGGATAACTGACATTTCCCACCTTGAAACATTATTTCAATAAAGTCTAGATCAAAAGCGTTTCACTTATATGGACATGAAGTGAAGAGGTTTTACAAACAATAACTTTTAATTTACTCGAGTGACAGTATAGCTTTATTCTTTTCTTTCTCACTCCAAGCTCAATAAATATTTAAAATGGTGTGTGTGTGTATGAGTGTGCATGTGCGTGTGTGTATGTGTATGAGAGAGAGAGAGAGAGAGAGAGGGAGAGGGAGAGGGAGAGGGAGAGGGAGAGGGAGAGGGAGAGGGAGTGGGGGAGAGAGAGAGAGAGAGAGAGAGAGAGAGAGAGAGAGAGAGAGAGAGAACATACCATTCAGTTCATTCAGTTCAAGATTTTCCTGTTTAAAAATAATAAATGACCAGAATAAATGCTCAGTGGTACAAGTTATCAGGAAATGCAAAAATTATAGCGAGGTATCAACCTCATCCCTACAGAATGGGTGTTGTCAAAAAGACAATGCATACCAAATGTTGGGGAACGTTGTGAAGAATAGAATTCGTCTATACTACTAGCTTGAAGGTAGATTAAAAATAGACATTATGGACAACAACATGAATTAAAAATAAATACACTACAAAAATGTCCATGTGATTCAGTAATCCCAGTTCTCAAGGAATTCAAGTCAATAGGATGAAGCAACTTCTGCCTTCTCAAGTGGATTGCAGTACTAGCCACAGCTGAGGAAACAGCTAAGACCTAAGTTTCCATCAGCAGATAAACAGATGAACAGATAAAGAATGGATATACTATACATATACAAATATGAAATGAAACACTATTCAGTCTTTTTTAAAAAAATCTGTTGGAGTTAATCTGGTGCTTCTTTGTATTCAAATGCTAAATACTGGCCTCTAAGATCTTGTTGCCCTCCATAAGGAGATTCTTGTCGTATACCAGGTGATGGATGCTATGGAAACTTGCTCTCCAAGTTAATTGGTAGGTGAAAGGCTAAAGTCTGTGATTGGGCAATAGATAGAGGTAGGTGGGGAGACAGGAAGAGAGAGGAGGAGGCCGCCATGAGAGGAGAGGGACCATGAGCACATGGCCAGGAGAAACAGCAAGAAACAAGGGACACATGGCTGGGATGTAAGTTAGAACAGCTCCAAACCCACCCGATCTAGGCTCACAGCTTGTAAACAAAATACCGGGACTGTGTGTCTTTTTGTACGGGCTAGAATGTATAACTGCTGTAGAAAATTCTATGACTCGTGGCAACCAGTAGGAGGAATGCGGTAACAGAAATACCACAAGCAGAGAAGAACGAGTTCTGCATAGTTTCACTCACAAGTGGGATTTTAAAGAGCAATAGAAGGGAAGAACTGTGGATACACAAGACCGGAGGTAGCCATTGCAATGGAAAGTTAGTAGTCAGAGGTTTCATTACACAGGAGGAACAGGTTTTCTGGATCTGCTGCACAGTATGGTAGAGACAGTCAATATACGATTCATTTCAAAATGTCAAATGTTTCCACTAAAAAAAAAAAAAAGTACCTGTCTAAGGCAAAGAATAAACAAGTATCAGAGTATATAATCTGCAGTGACTCTTAAAACATACAAATGTTGGGTTTGTAGAGAGAGTTCAAGGTGATAGAGATTATTTATAATTGGCTTCCTCCTCTGTCAACTCGATATATAGTATCCTTTTTGTCTCTGTACTGGCCAGGAGGTAAAAAAAAAACAAAACAAAACACGCAAAGCCCTGATACCAATGCTATGGTGCTGGTCAAATGAGTCAGAGAGTTTTTTTAAAAAAAAATGTCGTCTATGGAAGCTTGTCAGTCTGAGTCTGATCCCTGGAATGCACATAGAAAGCAAACGGGCATCAAATCCCAGTATTCCTGTTGCTGCATGGCAGAGACAGAATAACCTGGAAGCTTGCTGGCCTGCTAGGACATACAGTAGGAAAAAAATGAGATCCTGCCTCAACAAAATAGAAGATAAGAACCACCTGCCAAAAGCAGTCCTCTGACCTCCAGCTGTGCACCTTGATTTGCCCATAGGGAACACACTCACGTGATGATAACGATTGTGGTGGTGGTGATGAAGAGGAGGAGGGGGAGGGGAAGAGGAAGAGGAGGAGGGGGGAGAGGAGGAGGAGGAGGAGGGAGAGGAGGAGGAGGAGGAGGAGGGAGAGGAGGAGGAGGAGGAGGAGGAAGAGGAGGAGGAGGAGGAGGAGGAGAAGAATTCAATAAAAACCAGTGTCATGAACCAAGTTACTCAGGATTATCCTTTATTCTCTTGATTGGCGGCTATTTCTGTACCTTAGATGGAAACAGTTCTTACAAAGAGACCACTGGAGGTACGGGTGGGCTGTAGGGGAACGGGTAAGAAAAAGAAAGACTCAGGCATTCCAAAAGATTGTGAATCACATCTTTGGGTCAAACCCAGACCCATTCAAGGAACACAGAGAGTGATTGTCTTCACAGACCACAGTTCCCCCAGAGATTTATACATAAATAATGTCAAAAAATGGTTCCTGTGATCTAGGAACCTTAGAATAGTCCCATTAAGGGGGTGGGGGGTAGCCATTTAAATTCAGCCTAAAGTGACTTCACTATCGCTTTGGACCAAACCTTTACATATGGCCTATATGTCCAAACCTGACACTGCCCTTAATTTGAATCGAGCCATCAGAAAGCCAGCTCCTCTCCTTAATCATGTCAAAGCCAATTCACATTGGTTTGTTCCTGTTCTACAGATTTTAGTTGTGTTTTCCAAGTGACATATTTAAGTGCACCGCTGTCAGGCTCACTCAGGCAAAGTTACTTGCTCGGTTAATTTCCACAGATTCCAGGCTTATAGACTTTTGAATTCGCATGCTCAGATTGCTGAGTAATTCTTAAAATCTCATTACTCGAGTGACCCGTTTAATCTCAAATCAAATCTAGCAGGGGCGTGAGTGGACTCGACAGAAATAAACCACTGTCGGAAACAACCATTGAAGCGGGACCGTGAAGTTGGATGTCAAACAATAGGGTATTGTAAATGATACCCTTCCCAGAAGGTCCTCTCTGATAGCCACAGAGACGGGAAACATATGATAACGATAAATATGGCTTCCACTCTGTCACAGCCCTTTCACCACTCACCCCATGTGGGGACGATAAGCCATAGCTCTGCTCTGTGCTTTTTGTTTAGGAAGAAGAAGAAGAGGAGCAGGAGGAGCAGGAAGAAGAAGAGGAGGAACAGAAGGAGGAAGAAGAGGAAGAGGAAAAGGAAGAAGGAGAAGAAGAGGAGGAGGAGGAAGAAGAAGAAGAGGAAGAGGAAGGAGGAGAAGAGGAGGAAGAGGAAAAGGAAGAAGGAGAAGAAGAGGAGGAGGAGGAAGAAGAGGAAGAGGAAAAGGAAGAAGAGGAGGAGGAAGAGGAAGAAGAAAAGGAAGAAGAGGAGAAGGAAGAGGAGGAGGAAGAGAAGGAGGAGGAGGGAAGGAAAGGAAGGGAGGGAGGGAGAGGGGAGAGGGAAGAGAAGGAGAGAAGGGGAGAGGGAGAGAGGGAGAGACTTTCTGGCAAATAATAAATTTATAGCAAGGGAATTTATTTCTTTGTGACTCAAGCATCCATGTCTTCATGTTACTTTGTTTTGGTGTATAAATTCTATCAGGCTGTGTGTGGAAAGTTTGTTAGGGCAGCTTGGAACCAGTGGGAACAGGTAAACTGCTTCCAGTTTAAGAGAAAAATGGGCAGTTCACATTAGAAGCGTCTCAGCTCTCTGCAATATTCCTGGTTGAATACTCATGGCTGCCACTTCAGTCAACACTAGATTTAGGCAACAACCCACATTCACTCATTATATTTGGGTAAAGGTCAGTTGGGGACGGGGTGGGGGTGGAACATGGCATGCCTATATGTGTGTGTCTTGTTGGTTATCTGTGTATGCTTCCGAATACTGTTTCTTTAAATTTTTGAAATGGTTTTGTTCTTAAAATAATTTCAGTGTTAAGTTAGGTGGTTTATTCCAGTTTTTTAGCACAAACAGGGGGAGCTTAAAACAGAGCCACTCCTTGTACAGTGATTGTTTTACTTAAGCAAACTTTTAAGTGGTTTTTATGAGTCAACACTACCCAGGTAACTAAATAGTTTTGTTTGAAATAAGATCATTTCAATATATAAGAAAACCAAGAATTGATCTCGCCGCCTACATTTCATTAACAAATAGACTTGATGACCCACACTTGAGATCCCAGCACTTGTGAGGCTAAAACAGGAAGATCACAAGTTCAGGTCTAGCCTGGGCTATATAGAAAGAATCAGTCTCGAACAAAAGAAGTAGTTAGTGGCCAGCAGTTCTCAGCCTGTGGGTCATGACCCTTTGGGGGGGGGAGTCAAATGATTTTTGTCACAGTGGTCTCATATGCAGGAGAGCCTGCATGTTAGATCTTTACATTACAATTAAGAACAGTAGCAAAATTATAACATGAAGCAGCAACAAAATAACTTTGTTATGGTTGAGAACTGTATTAAAGGGACACAGCACCAGGATCTTGGAGAATCACTGCTGGGGAGGGAGCCTTGCTCTTTAAAGGAAGCCATAGGGTAGCATTTAAGCATACAAGTGGCAGTCGGATCCGAGAGACTTTTCTCACCACGGAGCAAATGCTTGAGTTTAGCCTGTTAAATCAAATAGTAAACGTTAATGGGACTTGACATGATTTAGAGAAGTTTTTTTTTTAATGTTCTATTTTTCTAACAATATGTTTTTGTGTTATATTTCACACAAGCAGGACTGACTGGAAATTTTTAAGTGTCTTTTGCCCAGACAGTTTGAAAGCCACGAAGTCCCAGCTATAAATGACCTACAGACACTGTAGATAACTGTAGCCATCTGTATTATGAAGGAAATAATGGGTTTACATACATACACACATGCACCAGGCGCATGCAGACACACACACACATATCACAATGCTTCTCAATAGAACATAACAGCCAGCCCTACACAAACAAAGCCCAAAGCTCAGTGAATCCATTTTCACAGCCTCTCCAGATGTACCACAACCAAGGAGATTGCTCAGCTAGGTGTGGTCTGATTGAACGGTTGAAGCAAATGGTGTGTTGGATTGATTGCCTTTTGCCTACCCCCCACCACCTGCCCTGCCTTCCTCCTTTTTTTCTCCTGTTCTATGTAAAGGCCTCTCTCTTTAAAGAGTTAAGTCAAGAGGCATCATTTACAGTCATCGATAAAATATAGCTAGGCGGAAGAGAGAAAAAGAGACGTGGAGGATACACAGAGAAAGGAAACTCTGGGGGGACACCAGAATACACTGAACCCCAGAATACACTGGACACAAGAATACAGTGGACACAAGAACACACTGGACACCAGAATATACAGGATACCAGAATACACTGGACACCAGAATACATTGGACACAAGAATACACTGGACACAGAATACACTGGACACTAGAATACACTGGACACCAGAATACACTGGACATAAGAATACACAGGATACCAGAATACACTGGACATAAGAATACACAGGATACCAGAATACACTGGACACCAGAATACACTAGACATACACTGGACACCAGTGCCCACAACAAGCAAAAGAAATCCCTCTCATGAATCCCCTGCAGTTCATGCTTCCTGGACGCTTTTATTGATATATTTTCATCATCTAGAAAAGGAATTTTTTTATCAGAATCTTTGAAGACCCTCTTCTTATTTACTCACCCAAGGCAATCCAAAGGCATGGCTTCCGGCTTCTAAAAGTCACTCCTGAACATCCCTGTAGCTACGCTTGACAAGAGGACTGGTGAGGTCTCGTGATGGCCACACAGCCCAGATGAACAAGGTGTAACACAGGACTTTCGTTAGGCCCAAGCCACTTTGCCCCAGACTGTGAAATATGGAAGGTTACAAACAGGACTCCCGTCCCCGACTGACTGTATGTCCTCCGCCCAAGCTGCCCCTTGAATGTGCTCAATACAGTGTAGATTTAAATGCTCGACCTCACCTGTGTCTAATGTTAGACACATGCCCACATGCCCGGGACTTCTTGAGAGCTTTTGTGTTTCATTTCCCAATCAAGGGAATGCGCTTGCCGCCCAGCTCGCAAGGAAACAGAGACACGGATCTCTGGGCCTCAGACTCTGCAGTCCGTCTTTCTTTTTTGTCTGCTATGAAGACTGAATTCACCAGGTTGAGATTTTTATGCTATGGTTTTGTCTTCCACTATACTCTCTCCCCACTCCATTATTATCTGCACCAAGACCCACTCCTCTCCCCCACCCCCGTGGTCTTTGGCTCCAAATCAGAGCAGCTCTCAAGGGCCAGAACCACGTTACAAACCTCCTGTGTTTCCTAAAGATTTTCCTTCTTTCCCCAGATTTTTTCCCCCTGGCTTCCCCCAGGTGGGGTTCTGACCGCAGAAACTGATGCTAGCCCCCACCCCAACTGTAGTTTATTTGAAGTATGGTACCCTTTGCCTGCTTCTCGGGGCACGATAGTCTTACAAATGTCATTTTCCCCCTACTGTAAATCAAGGGAGAGCTGTCTTTGGAATAAATTCCAAATAGTTGGTCTGGAAATGAACTTCGCAGTGGGTCCCTCCTCCATTCTGGCTGATGTTTCCCCCATTCATTTCTTTTCCGCTTTCATCCATTCATTGTTTGATGAGTCTATAAATACAGCTCATCTGCTTCTTCTTTGCTTTTTAAGAATAAACTGATACCAAACACACTGCCTTAATTACATCCACCGGCAAAGCATAGCAAGTTAGTGTTGTCGCAATATAGTTTTAGAACTTGACATTGTTCATTACGCCAGCAGTGATAAAACTGGGAAATGAAAAAAAAAAAACACCTTAATTCGGATGTATAAATGAGTAATCCATCAGAAGAGACGTTTTTAACATTGATAGAGAAAAGAACCTAGAAACCTGCTATGCAAAGGAAGGGGCCTGCCAGGCTTGGGGGAGTGGGGGAGGGGGTCTGATGAGCTTCTGGTGAGGTGCCGGAGCCGGAAAGCATGGCCCCCAGCCCCCTCCCGTTCCCTCATCCCACCTCTGGAACTGAACAAGTCAGTTTCTCCAAACTCAAGTCAGACTCGGAACACTGTCCCCGACACGACCTCGAGTGTCCTCATTATGAGATGGCTGCTGACTCACGAGGATCTGAATCACGAGCCTAGAAGGAAGAGGCAGGGCCGACTTTGACTCATCCACAGAAAGCCTTAGTTTGGGAAAGTTCTACCTTCAGGATACAGATGAGGCATAAAGAAGAGGACAAGTTTATCATTCATATCTTGTTGCTAAAAAATTACTTCTGTGAAGCCTTTGATTGACAGGTTCATAAATTTCAGACAACAGAAGCCCATTGAAGAATTCTGTAACGCTTAAGGAAAATTTTATTTGCCTAAATCATTTTCGAGCAAAACACAATCATTCACACACACACACACACACACACACACACACACACATTGAGCAGCTGTTTGTATTCACTAAAGACTTCAAACAGTGCAAATTTAAACCATTATTACATATGTTAAATGAATTACCCTCACCCATTCTGCAATTATACTTTGCAACCCCAGCAAAGAATGCACCCTGTCTGTGACTCACTAACACACAACCATGAGATACACTGCTCCTAAAAAAAAAAAAATTTTTTTAAAAGCTAATGGGGCATGATGGTATACACTTTAATCCCTGCAGAGAAAAAGCAGAGGATGTCTGTGAGTTCCAGGCCAGTCTGGCCTTAAGAACAAAGGCAAAAAAAAAAAATAAAACAAATGAAAACATTACAAAAGAAGACACAGTGCTGAAAATACACTCTCGGAAAAAAAAAAAACTTGGGAAATGAACATCTATTTCTGAATAAGAAATAAAAGTCAGCAGAAAACTCCCAAGACAGGAAACCATTAGAGCGCTCTCTCGTTATCACAGACAAAGAGCCACAAGAGAGCAGCAGTTAATATACTTTGAGTCGTGTGTGAAAACCGGTAGACATCAGAAAGAGTTTAAGTGAGTTAAAAGAAGGTAAGACTTACAGATGGTCCAACAGCTTGGCTGCAAGATAAATCTGGGAAGAGTGATGACCAGATGTTTCACAGATTATATAAGAACTATTTAAGATAGATATGATTGGATGATAAGAAAAATTCACTATGGCAAAATACAAGAAATGATAAACCCTGTTTGTGGTGGTTTGAATATGCTTGGCACGGGGAGTGGCAGTATTCAGAGGTGTGGCCTTGTTGGAAGAAGTGTGTCACTGTGGGTGTAGGCTTTAAGATCCTCATCCTAGGTGCCTGGAAGCCAGTCTTTTCCTGTTTGCCTTTGGAACTCTCAGCTGCTCCTGCACCATGCCTGCCTGGATGCTACCATGCTCCTGCCTTGATGATAATGGACTGAACCTCTGAGTCTGTAAGCCAGCCCCAATTAAATGTTGCCCTTATAAGAGTTGGCTTAGTCATGGTGTCTGTTCACAGCAGTAAAACCCTAAGTAAGACACTGCTCAAACCATTCTCCACCGGAAATGTTTACTGGTGGTAACCATGGGAGAGGTTACTCTAAGAAACATTCGCCTTCCTTGACAGAAAAGAAGAAAATCAATATGCATGCTAGGGGACTTCAGATTCTGAGGAGCCCCTGGACAACACAAACGTGACGCTGGGTGTTCTCTTACATCTTATTCATTGAAAGAAGCAGAAATAAATTACACTCAGAGAAATACACAGTCCTGGGTTGTCGTGTGCACCTGATTTTCACCCATGTCGAGGTAAGGGTGCTATGAGCTTCTGATGTTGAAACCCACCAGCTTCTGAACATCAGCTGATGAGCAAACAGTTTGAGAGATTCCCTGGTGGGATATTGCCAGTTAACACGTTGGCAGAAATGCCAGATGATAGACAATTCTTCCATGAGTTCACAAAACCATTTGCTTTCTCCTCTGGGCACCTGAGAGAATGACACTCAAGAGTTCTCTTGCTTTCAGATGGCATCTTGTGACAATGGATGGCCAGTGGACACACCACACAGACGCAGATACCTCCACCCCGACACTTAAAGTGGGAGATTCTCAATGTTTTGTTTTGTTTTGTCGTTGTTTCACAGCTATCAATAGAACAGATCCAGCATAGGCCTGCAGGGAGGCCATAGACCATTGCAGAGCCACTGGGAGAGCATGGAAAGGCCTTCCTGAATCCATCCTAATGAAGAAATTCAGGAGACCGAGGAGATGGCTCAGTAGATAAAGATGCCAGCCACCAAGGCTGACGATCTGAGTTTGATACCCAGTCACTACATGGTAAAAAGAAAGAGCAGGCTCCTACAGGTTGTCCTCTGATGTCTGTACTGTTACAAGTCCAGTTGCCGTGTCCCTCCTCACTTCCACCCCTCACCCCACCCCCACCCCCGCTGTGCATGTTCAACCCACTAGTTCACTCACTATCTAAAGATCGATTTGCCAGAACGTTTTCAGGATCAAAAGTGCCTATTTACTCATTTTAAAAATGAGTAACATTTCCCCTGAAGCCATGTTAATAAGTAATAGAAGTTAGATCCCAGATCTGCCTTGCCTAAAGTCTCATTTTTATCATACCTCGTGGTCAGTTTGTAAAAATCTAGGTCTCTGCTTAACTTTGAAGAAGGAAACAAACAAAATGATCCTACAGCGCCCTCCTTTGAACACTGTGATGCCAAGACAGAGACACAGACATGACTTAATTCTGTGAATGCTCCCGGAAACTGGTCCTTGGATACCTAGCAAAGAAGTGTCTGTGACACCAGGCTGCCTTTACCAAACAAGACTATACCCTATGGAGTGTTTCCATTAATTTAAGTGGAAAATAAAGTTACTACAACAGCAGTATAGAACAAGCTACAGTTTCATGCTCTACACTGCTGGCTGAGAACTTGGCCCCTGTCCTAGAATTATGTCCCAACTGGTAATATCTCAGAAAGATATTAATTCCTACTATCTCTGTACATCAGCCCATTCTGTTTAGCCCAGACCCCCAAAGAAGGGTAGTGATGGATACAAAAGGCTTCCAAAGGGAGAACTGGCAAACAGAAAGCGGCCAGATACCCTATTCCTTTTAAAGAAGAAAATACCTGAAATTATTTATCAGCGTGATATAATAGCCCATAGATAGACATAAAGACATCCTTGCGACCACTCATGTAACGAAGCCAGTGTGTATCAAATACTTCAATGAGAAACACTGTTTTTCATCAAACATCTAATAACATTGACATTGTGTAATATTTCACTTTTACAATTCAATGCCACAGTGGTTTTTGGTCTCAAGATTATTTCCAAGGTGGTTAGACTTTGTTTGTGGATGCTAGTAAGGCAAAAAC
The DNA here is from genome assembly GCF_004785775.1 of Grammomys surdaster. NCBI lineage: Eukaryota > Metazoa > Chordata > Mammalia > Rodentia > Muridae > Grammomys > Grammomys surdaster. The sequence goes on along the minus strand of NW_021621071.1, from coordinate 9,994,553 downwards.
AAGATTGGTGGGCTAGAGAGATGGCTCAGCAGTTAAGAGCACTTATTGTTCTTTCTAAAGACCTAAGTTTGGCTCTCAGCATCCAACTGGGCAGCTTACCTGTAATTCCACTTCCAAGAATCCCACCACCCTCTTCTGGCCTCTCTATCCAACATACATACATACATACATACATACATACATACATACATACATACTTGTATGTATGTATAATGTGTGTGTGATGTGTGTGTGATGTGTGTGTGATGTGTGTGTGTGTGATGTGTGTGTGTGATGTGTGTGATGTGTGATGTGTGTGTGTGATGTGTGTGTGTGTGATGTGTGTGTGTGTGTGATGGGTGATGGGTGTGATGTGTGTGTGTGATGTGTGTGTAATATGTGTGTGTGATGTGTGTGTGTGATGTGTGTGTGATGTGTGTGTGTGATGTGTGTGTGATGTGTGTGTGTGATGTGTGTGATGTGTGTGTGATGTGCGTGTGTGATGTATGTGATGTGTATGTGATTTGTGTATGTGTGTATGTATGTATGTATGATACAGATACATGCAGGCAAATATCCATATCCATAAAAAATATTTCCAAAAGCTCTAAATTCTATAGTCAATGTACCACTGGACCCATAATAATACCTCTGACTGTAGCAGTTCCGCCAAGTTCTGTTTATGATGGATGTCTGTGAAAAGACCCTGTCACGTCACCCTTAGCAGTGTCCAATGGCCTGTCCATACAGGAGAAGAAATAATCACTTGGAAAAATCATTAGGTGATCCCCTAAATTCATGTAAAGCTTGAAAACATGTATCATTTAAGACAGCAGAGTCACAAAGCAAGCTCTGTGGCCCATCCAGTTCTGCAAACGTTGTGTCTCCCATTCAGGTACTCAGGGTGTACTGAAATGAGTGAGAGGAAGGATACTCAAGGTGTACTGAAATGAGTGAGAGGGAGGAGGGAGACAATGAATTCGGTGCTTGCAGTACATGCATGAGGAGCTGAGTTCCGGGCTCCAGAACACTGGTAAAAAGTTGCCCGTGGCTGTGTGGACCCATCATTCCAGTGCTATGGAAGCAGGAATAGGATGTGTCCTAAGATCTGCTAGCCATCCAGCCTAGAAGAATTAAATTAAGGCATTTCCAGTCCAGTGAAAGAACCTGCCTATCTTGTCAATGGACATATACCCCACCCCCCCAGCACACTCGGTCTTGTCTGATCTCAGAAGCAAACCAGAGTCAGCCTTGGTTAGCACTTGGATGGAAGAACCTGTCTCAAAAGAGAAGTAATATGTCATTGAGGAAAGCACCTGACATCAACCCTTGGCTTTCGTAGCCACAGGCACACACATGTACATACATGAACATGCACACACAATGCACATGCATGAACATGTATACACACATGCACATACATGAACATGTACACGCATGCACATACATGAACATGTATGTACACATGTACGTACATGAACATACATGAACATGCATACACACATGCACACACATGAACATGCATATGCACACATACATGCGTGAACATGTCTACACACATGCACATGCATGAACATGTATACACACATGCACATACAAGAACATGTATACACACACACAGAGTACAGCAAAGAGACATAATGAACTGACAGTATGAAGAAGGAAAGAGGTCTTAACTATGCCCATTCGCACAATGGAATGTTACAAGCAAAGTCTCCTTGCTTAGATCACGCCTAAGAGACAGCTGCAGATGCTGAGAAAGTGAATTGGGGAGCCAAGACAATAGAATACGGACACATTCAGGAAGTGCACATCCAGCAGGGGGTTATAGTGTAGACAGAGCTTATCAAATCAAAGGTGCATGAGGATCGGGCTAGAACGTGGGTTCTGCCTTGGTTGTCTAGGAAAAGGCCTGAGGGATCTTTTTGTCTAATGTGTCAGGTGGAGAGCTTTACAGGACAAAGGTAATACACTAAATCCAGGACTGGAAGATGGGAGCTGCGGACACGGGATTCATGCTCTCACTCAGGAAATAATAAAGACTGAGCACTGTTGGATTAGTGTGTGACTTTCTCATCCTCCTTTTCAGGCACTTCATAAGGACTCAGCGCAGTGACGACCACCACTCTGTTGCGTGTATTGCTCTGAGCAGGGGAACAACTTCCATGACACTGATGCTTTTGTCAGCTTGCTTCTTTAATGGTAGGAGCAAGGTGTGAAGAGCAAGGCAGAGCTTGTCAGGGCAGAGACAGGTGGAGGAGAGAGGGTGAAGAAGAGCAGAGGCGGAACGAAGAAATGGAGAACCCTCATCCGTCCTTCCAACCATGCTCAAAGAGAAGCTTGCCTAGCGACAGAAGCATCTCCGTGAAATTACATTAGGAGAGGTATTTCCTGGTGGGGATGAGGGACACACTTGGTGGTTTCTCTTTTAATTCTCCAAGGAAAAGCACTGGAGTCTGTCTGGTAGTCAGGCAACCAGAAATGCCACACAGCTTTAAGTCCCAAATCCATTCCCACACACTGTCACACCACTGGCAAAGATTCAGCAACTGAATTAAAAAAAAAAAACTAAAGTAAAATAACATTTTAACACTATGAGTGTTCTGCAGAACTTTAAATCAAGTGCTTAATTATTTCCTGGTTTCTTTGAGCTGCAGAGAGAATGATTCTGACTTGTAAAATTACATATTAAAATTGAATAAATTTACATAATTAAAAATACCCTCCAGTTTTTTTTTAAGTTAACATTTGTTGTGTTTTCAGGATGCCGGGTCATTCGCCAATTATTTGGGATGCAAAGGGTACGATATGACTCTTGCCTGTCAGCAGTACAAATTTTGTAAGGAAGACATATATCAGGGGAATCAAGAGGATCGGAGAGATTGCTCAGTGCTTAAAGATGCTTGCCACCAAACCTGATAACGTTAGTTTAACACTCAGGATCTACAGGGTCAAATGAGATAATGGAATCCTGAAAGTTGTCTTCTGGCCTACACACACACACACACACACACACACACACACACACACACACGATTTTAAAATATTGGAATACATTTAAATATATATTGGAAGTATTCACAGAGTATTATAGAAGAGCTGGTAAAGACTTTGAAGTTGAGTGACAGGTGCTCCTTTAAAATAAAACATATTTGGGCCTGGGGATGGTTCAGTAGTTAAGAGTCTACGACTGCTCTTGCACAGGACCAGGGTTAGGAGGGGTGGCCTTGTAGGCACACATCTGGTCTTGTTAGAGGAGATGTGCCATTGTGGGGGTGGACTTTGAGGTCTCCTTCAATGCTCAGGCTCCCTCCTGTGCAAATGACAGTCTCCTCTTGGCTGCCTTTGAACCAAGATGTAAAACTCTTGGCTTCTCGGGCACCTGCATACTGCCATGCTTCCCACCACGAGAATGGACTGAACCTCTGGAACTGTAAGCCAGTCCGAACTAAATGCCTTATAAGAGTTGTCTCGGTCATGGGAGTCTCTACACAGTAACAAAACTGTAACTAAGACAAATATGTTATTATCTCATTTAGTAGTTATAAGTAGTGAAATATTAAAGGCAACCTAAACCATTCTCTTAATCTCTCTAAACACAAACTCTTAAATTCTTTTGGGTTGTTTGCTTTTTGTAGGTAAAACCTGATTTTTGGCACATATAGCTACAAACTCACACACACATACACACATAGACACACACAGACCCCCACACACACATAGACATACACAGACACACACACATAGACATACATATAGATATACACACACATAAACATACACAGATATACATACATACACACACATGCACACACGCATAAACACGTACACACATACATGGGCATTCACACAGATACATACACAGACATGCATGCAAACACACAAATGCATACACACACAGTCACATCCACAAACACAGACACACACACATAGACAAACACACATACAGACACACACACACACACACATATACACACATACATAGACATACACACAGATACACACACATACATACACATGCATATATTTATAAACACATACACACAGATACACACACACACACACACACACACAATTGCACTAGTAACTGCCTAGGCCTCTGAATTGTTTGAGTATCACAATTAACTGTGAACAGATGAAGGGCCATGGATTACTACTCAACTTTGCCTAATACCTGCAGAGCCCTGAATGTCGCTGCCACTGGGCTGGCTATGGCAGGCTTAGTTCACTCTCTTTTCCCAGGCAAACACATATGACAGGACTAGGCCGCCAAGGATCAGGTTGTGTCATGTCACTGAGCTTTCCCGTGTTTCCTTAAAATTGAATCCAAGACCAAGGGTCATGTACAGGAGATCATATCCCATGGTGCCTTTTCAACATATAAACATTCATAAACAGAGATGGGGAGTGTTATCAGGAAACCTGCCTTTCTCTCCTTTTGTTCAAAGCATTGGATGAGAAGGACACACAAGCTAGCATTAATCAGACAGCACAAATGGAAACACGAAGTGTACGCTCTGATTTTTAGTTCTGAGTGGTTGCAATCAGAAAAAATAAAATAAAATCATTGACCTATAATCCCTGCACTCGGGAGGTAGAAGCAGGAAGAGCAAATCTTTCTTGGGCAAGTTTGAGGTCAGCCTGAGCTGTATGAGACCCTGTGAAAATACCCCTCAGAACAACAAAGGCAACAGAACGCTGATTGTGGTACGAGTGGCCAATGAGAGGCCAAACCGATGAGACTGGACTCCATCTTAAAAGAAAAAAGCCTGAGGACTTGACCTACAGCTGAACCCAAGCTACACCCAAGTACCAGGAGGAACCTCATGGCTTGTCCTTGGCTGTTATCCCATAGGTACTCTCTAGCTACTTCCTATCAATGAAAGATTATTCTGATTGTTTCAATGTACTTTCAGACTGTTTGTGATTGTTCATGGTTTTGCTTCAGAACACCCACCTTACAACAGTCATACAATTAGACACTTGCCAGGCTAACCTTCCCTCATTCGCTCACCATTTCTTATAAAGCCTTGTCCTGCTGAGACTTTGGGGCTGCACTCTCCCTCCCGGGTGGTGGTGTGACTCAACCTTGAACTTGAATAAAGAGAATCTAATGTGATTGCATTGGAATCTACTCCTTGGTGGTCTGTTGGGGTTCATGGTTGCTTCCTGGCACAACACCAGGACACAGAATTCGGGAGCCTTGCTTTCTGGTGCTTTCTGATTGCTGAGCCTCCGCCCTTTGGTAGCTATATCTCTATTCTACTCTCATATAGGTGGTAGACTGAGATGGGAGCTGGAGAGATGGCTCAGTGGCTAAGGGCACTGGCTGCTCTTTCAGAGGTCCTGAGTTCAATTCCCACCAACCACGTGGTGGCTCACAACCATCTATATTTCGTATGGTGTGCATGAAAACAGAACATTCACATGCATAAAACGAATAAATACGTCTTTTAAAAAGAAGAGAGAGGGAGAGAGAGGAGACGGTGTCTTAGGGAAGATCTGGGTTCTGGGTCTGCTCTGCCACTTCACTGTTTATGGTGATTCTGCAAACCTTGGGTGCCAATAAAGACAAGTGACATTTACCAGGTACTTACTATGGGCAGGACACTCTCTCCCATGTGTTACAGCTATGACTTTAGTTCATTGTCATGATGATGAGAGGTACTATTTTCACATGATCTTATACACAAGTAGGCAATTAAGTAAGTCTCTTGGTGTCACACAGCTCAGAAGTGGAGGACTGTGACTCAATTCCAGCCAGCCTGGCTCCAGACAACAAACTCTTAACAGCTACATTCTCTCCCACTCCCAGATGTTCCTGCTTTGTCATCTCTAAAAGGTAACTTCTAAACCCCCTAGAATTATTGTGTTGGTTAAATGAGACGATGCCTTTGTACTAAGCAGAGGAAACAGGGCATGGGACACTTGCAATAAAAAAGTCCACCAGCCGTTGCTTTTATTTTGTTACAGTTTTTGTTTTACTTTCCTTTTCCTGTCAGCTTACACCCCAAAAGATGAAAAAAACTGAAGGAAAAAAAACCTGAAGCTCCTATCTGTCTTTTTTATTTCCCCACCCACTAAGACTTGTGTTCATGTCCTCCTGTGCTTTCTAACTACCCCTTCTAATGATGAGAACAATGGTGACGTCATTGAGTGACAAGACTATTTTGGATATCATACAACCCTTCACTCTGGAAAGCCTGTGTGCTTCTTAAGCCTGCTTAGGTTCTGTTGCCCGGGTTTCAGGTCAACGCAACAGAGCAGATGCAAGCCCCTCTAGTGAAGGGCCAGCGCATTGCCTCTGAGACATTGAGTGAAAGGACACTAGACTCTCCTAACCGTAAAGTGCTCTGGGTGTCAGGTTGAACCTGCAACATCAGGTTCTTTCCGTCTTTATGCACCTGATATTCGGCCCTCACAAGGGACAACAGTGACTGGATTGGAGTCATGACTCAGTTTCATCCTACACTTGACTTACCTTGTATACAAGGCTGGGGGTATAGCAGCATCTCTCTGACATTCTGCCCCCATTCCAGACTTAATACAACAATCTCACCAGCCAATAGATGCAACTGGACAGTCTCATGAGGCCCTTTTCCTTGGCAACAAGCCAGAGCCACCTCATCTTCCATCCTAAGAGCCCATGTAAGAGAAGATGGGATCCATGTCTTTAGGATTTGGCAAAAGCTGGCTCAATGGGTTTATTGGCCACTGTGCTCTCTGGCGTTATCTAATACCCGACTAGAAGCAGGGAACGTTCATTTTGAATCATGGTCTGAGGACCGTGACAGGGAAGGCTTGGCTCTGCGGTAACAGAAGCATGGAACAGCCGCTTGCTCTCATCCCTGGAGACCAGGAAATGGACAGGACCAGACTTGAGGGCTGGTTTATAAACCCCACCACCACTGCCACCCTTCCTGTCCTAGAAAGTCATTTCCTCCAGTTAGGTTCCACCTCCCAACCAGTGTCACCTGCTGAGGACCTAATGTTCATACACACGATCCCGGGAGGAGACATTTGACATTGAATCCATGACCACAAAGAACTAAGCACTGTGGAGAAAGGGCAAACTCTACCAAAGTGGCACTTAAGTTCCTAGGAAGCCAGAAGACCGCAGGACCAGCTTACAAACCAGTGTGCTGCATGCTTTTTCTTGGGCTCACTTGCATGTGATTTAAGACAAGCCTGTCAGCTTCTCTGGGACTTGGTTGTCCAGCCAGAGATTAATATTTTTCTGGCATCTTCACCACAGAGTTTAAAGCATTTCCCCACATGTTACCTCTTTACTCCTGAATCCTATAAAAGCCAGGTATAGCTATTTAGTGCCTTGGAGGAAACAGGAGAAAAAAAAATGTGAGCAAACAATTACCATGAAGATACAATGAGAATGTACACTGTATATCATGTAAAGTACAATTGCTTTCTGGAAACATCTATGTTGAAAATGGAGTTAATAACACAGAACAGAGAGCCCTGCTTGCACACCACTTGATCCGGGCATTTAAATGAACTGAGGGGATTTGAAAAACCAGTCTAATAGAGAATATTCACACCCTGATAGGAAGAACACTGATCCAACCGAGCTCCACACTGTGTAACCATCCTGTATTTTTGGCCTACCGCCGTGGAGCACCGACGACTTCGGTCCTCACATTTGCCTTGTGAAATACATTATCGGTCGTTATTAGTTCCATTTTACAGCTGGAGGAACTAAGGAAGATCGTTCAAATGGCTTCTCTGGGGTCTCAGAGGAAGTCTGTACCACACGGGACAGATTCCTGTATTTGGGCTCTTTCTTCCTCACACAAATAGAGAAAGCAGGTTTTTCTGGCAAACCTCTCACAGTTGAAGTCATTTCTGCAACAAAGAGCAGGCTGACAAGATGTTAGCTCCGGGGTGCAGTCACAACTGTAGCCTTTCTGCAAGTGTAAAAGCAGTGATGCATGATGGGAAATGCACTTGATGTTGCTCTCTAATTGTAGTCAATGGGCTGTCAGAGAATTCAGGAGTCTCGTTGACGCCTCATTCTTGAATTAATCATATACCAATGGTATCCAATTAGAAACTGACATTTTGTCAGGAGTGCCTTAGCCAAGAGTAGGAACTGGCTTCTAGTTACTTCTAAAAATGTTAAGTGTGCACATATGTGTGCATGTGAGTGTGTATGTGTGTGAGTATGTGTGTGTACATGCATGATGTATGTGTGTGTCTGTATGAGTGTGTGTGTGGTGTGGTGTGTATGTGTCTGCGTGTTTATGAGTGTTTGTGTGTATGAGTGTGTGTGCGCACATGTATCTATGTATGAGTATGTATGCATGTGTGTTACATGCATGTGTGTCTGTATGTAATTGAGCGTGTGTTTGCATGTGTCTGTGTGTATGATTGTATGTATGTGGGTGTGTGTCTATGTGTACGTACATGAGTACATATGTATCCATGTATGTCGCATGTTTATGTATGTCTGTGTATATGAGTGTGTGTGTCTGTGTATGTGTGTGTCTATATATGAGTGTGTGTATGTATCTGTGTATGAGTATGTATGTGTGTCTATGTATATGAATATTTGTGTGTGCATGTGCATATGCATATGGTTCAGTATGTGTGTGTCTATTTGTGTGTGTGTGTGTATATGTGTATGTGTGGCTGTGTATGTGTATGTCTGTGTGTGTGTGCATATGGTTCAGTGTGTGTGTGTGTGTGTGTTTCAGTGTGTGTGCATGGTATCAGGTATCACACGGGCACTTACAGAGTATTAACTATACACTACCACTGTGTCTCTTGTTGGGTAACAGGAGTAACAAACAGAAGTCTTTCCTCTCAAGCACATTAGGATTTAGACAAACACCACATACACATTTGCCAGCCCTAACACAGAACTCAGAGTTTAAGTATGTGTTATCTTACATTTTCTTAACCACACATTTCTTAATAACTTGTTCACTTTTATTTTATGCGTATTAGTATTTGTCTGAATGTGTGTCTGTGTGAGGGTATTAGCTCCCCTGGAACTGGAGTTACAGGCAGTTGAGAGCTGCCATGCAGGTGCTGGGAATTGAACCCAGATCCTTTGGAAGAGCAGCCAGTGCTCTTAACTCCTGAGCCACTTCTCCAACCCCTAACCACAAGTTTCTTTAACTTGTTGAATCTTGATTTTCTTTCCAAGAATCACTTCCTACTGCCACTACAATATGTTCTTGCCAGGTCTGAAAAGACGGCGGCGCAGCAGTTAAGAGCATTTGTTACCCTTTTACTCCCATTCCCCATGCTGGATGGTTTACAACTGCCTATTAGCCAAGCTCCAGGAAATCCAACACCTACTTTCTGGCCCCTTTAGGCACCCCCAAAATTGTGGTGTACATCAATCACATGAGAGAGTGCACTCACACGCGCACTTGCACGTGCGCGCGCGCACACACACACACTCCCCTAAGTAATACTAATATTAAAAAGTTCTTTCTATATGAAAATTATTTAGTCTTTCAGCCACTATTGAGAGTTAGGACTTCTCAAATGGACATAGTGTTTGCTTTCTCACAAAATAACTGCATCTGCAGGGCGTGGTGGCACACACCTTTAATTCCAGCGCCTGGAAGGCAGAAGCTGGTAGAGCCGTGTGAGCTTGAGATCAGCGTGGTGTGTAGAGTGAGTTCCAAGACGGGCGGCCACCGCCACATAGTGAGATCCTGTCAGAGGAAACAGGCAAACAAAAATCCCTAGACCCAAGGCTCAGGGATCACTGCAGAAGAGCAAGCAGAAAGAGTGTAAGAGCCAGGAGAATGTGGGGTTTGCTGTGAGGTTGTGTCTCCTGGAGATGTTGGAGAGGTTACACCTATGAAGTCTCATCAACATGGCTGCCTGGATAACACCAAAGCAAGGACAACAACGGGCATACTAACATGGGAAAGGGAAAGCTCTGACGTCAACCATGGTCAAAGAACTGCAGGCCACAGGGAATGTTGAGAGTGGGGACGTATATTCCCCAGGGAAGAGGTAGTCAAGTTGGTTATCCAATATCAAATGAACAGCCCTGAGATCATATATGTACAGGTAACATTATATGCATTGAACAGATTGCATATGTGTGTGTGTAAATATATATACACACATATATAATTTATTCAACAAAAAAATAAAGCAATTAAAGCAAAAGAGAACATGAAGAGAGAGAGAGAGAGAGAGAGAGCAAAGTGGATACATAGAAGAGAGATTGAAGAGAGAAAGGGGAAGAGTAGCAACATTGTAATTAAACTATAATCTCAAAAATTAAAAATTATTATTATAAAAAGCCAACCAAAAAAAAAAACAACAACAAAACCAAACTCAAAAAAAAAATTAAAAAAAAACACCCTACATCATTAAAACACAAGACTGGTTCATTTATACTTATGTCCCATTAATTTTCTGTTACATTTTCATTCCCATCTTTGACGTTTTAAGCGTGTCCAAAGAAATCAAACACACACCCTGCCTGCAGAGCAGGAGAGATACGTGTAACCGAGCCTGTGATACAGGGAGGTGAATGTGGCTTGACAAATCCACAATATATGGCCTTCTCTAGAGACAGCTGCCTGGGGTGCATGGGGAGAGGGGGTGCGGAGTTACTATGTCCAGGAAGTGAGGTTTAAATGCTTTTGAAACAGCGGGTCCCCACGGTGACAGGGGATGAGGACTTCTCCAGGCAAACGGAGAAGCATGTGCAAAGGCTGCATGCATGATTTGGGAGTCCCCTGGGAGTCTACCCATCAAGAGGAAAACTCCTCAGGAGGACGAGCAGGCGGGTAGTGTCTACAGGAGCTGTCTTACCGAAGGCTTCGTCAGACACCAGACAGCCTCAGCCGACGCTGCAGCCTGCTCCTGAATCTTCTCCCATGAGGCGTGGTCTTTGCGACACAGCTGAGCTCTCAGTTCTACCTTCCCCTTCGTCCAAGGATGACAGTGCCTGCTCTTGCCTCAAACACACAACCAAGACCTGGTGTTCTGTCACTGAGTAAGACCAGACAGGCTGAAATGCTGCGTCCACCATAGCGCAGACTTTGACAGACTTATAAAGAACTACTACGAACACTAGATCTTAGTCACAACCCCAGGTCCTCTCCTGCTAAGCATTAGGCCTTCCGACTGTCGGTGTTTGCACAAACAATGGACTCCCCTTTCAGCCACTGTTGCTTCTTGTAGTAAAAGCTGCATGAGAGAATACACTAAGACTTTGGAACAATTTGTTGACTTCCTTCTGGTAGTCCAACTCATCCATTGCACAGAAAATTGAGTCTGGTATTATTTTGTAGAAGTTAACAATTTTCTCAAAAGACCTTCTTTATAATTTTTATTGGTAAAAAAAAAAAATCTACTCATTCTCCCTTGGTTACTGGAAGGCAGCCCTGGTGGGTTTCCTGATCACTAAGTAATCTGGTACTTTGGTATTATTTACAAGGGACTGTAGTGTAAAAAAGATAATTATGGCTCAGGGCCTGTCTTAGGCTGATGTTTTTAAACAAAGAACAGTTGTAGATGTGTCCGATTGAAGTTTTATAGTTTAAAAAAACTCACTAGAAGCTTAGAAGGTTGTAACTTTCATTTTTTTTCAAATCCTATTTTTAATAATGGTTCTTGACCACCTTAATCTCCTTTTTAGCCCACCACCCACCAGAGATAGTGGAAAAGGAAGGATACGGGAGAAGTGGACCTGTTTAGAAAGGTTCTTTGGAGTAACTCCCGTCTGTGATGTCTGGAAATGGGCAGTTGAGTTCACAGGTCAGCAGCGGCAGCTCGATCCACTTGCAAACACTTCACGGATACATCAGCAGTCCAGTTCTGTAGAGTTGGTTAGCAATAGCAATGACACAACATAGCAAGACAGCCAGGCCTCAGCCTAGGCTCCAGTCAGTAGGAGGGACGAGGAGGAATGCCAGAAGTTCTTGGCTGTGCCTCTCTCAGAGAAGCAAAGACCCACAAGCATTGCACAGCTAGCCAAGCTCTGTCTCCATCACTCTGTGGAGTCCTATTCATACCCTCCAAACGTCACATGTCTTCCATGTGTCTTGCCTCAGCACGTGTATCTAATCAGCCTGAGTCCAAGGAAACTGCAAAAGGCCACAGCAGGCCACCAGAAGTTTTATGGTGCATTTCTCTCTATGGAGTCCTGACAAATGCAGCTCAACCACACAATGTAAGGCGGACCAATACATGTGTGTTGTTAGCAAAGAATCCTTCATCTCGTGTCCTTTCACGTGCTTGCTTTAGCAGAACATCCTCTCTCCTGTGTCTGCTTCAGCAAAACATTCCTTCACAAGTCGGCCTTAGCCTTTCACACCTGTGTCCACTTTAACGAAACGTCCCTTCACGTGTTTGCCTCAGCAAAACACCATGATCGACTTTCCAGAGATCCCTCAAGTTTCCACTTCAGAAGGTAAGCCTTGAGTGGTAACTACTTATGACACAATTTTTAAAAGTTGAATACAGATAATGAGAAACATGTTTTCGAAACAATATCTATATTGACATAAGGGAACTTGATGGACCTGAGTTTATTCTTCTGAAGATAGCTATACAGTTTTGCCAGCGTTATTTATTGACAAGGTTGTTTCCAGTTGTTTTTGTTGCATCGTGTCTTTGATACTTTTGTCCAGAATGGTTGTCCACACCTATATGACTTTGTCTCTAGGTTTCCTATTATGCTCCATTGGTATACACATCTCCTTGTGTGCTGACACCGTACTGTCTGTCACTACGGCTCGGTAGTATCGTTTGGGGTCAGATGACGTGATGTCTCTGTAGGTTCTTTCTGCTTCAAGTTGCTGTGGCTATCACAGTCTCTGTGTTTCCATACATTATTTTAAGAATTTTTTTCTTCTAGTTCCATGAAGAACATCCTTGGGATTTCTGTCAGTCTTGTAGACTGCTTTTGAGTGTCCAGCCATTTTCACAATCCAGATGCATGGAAGTGCTTCCTGTTGTCTAGTGGCTTCAGTAGTTTTTATCAATGCCTTGAGGTTTTCCTTACAGATGTCTTTTACTTCCTTCCTTGTATTTATGTCTAGATGGGTTTTTGAGGCCATGGTAAATAGGATGCTTTTCTTAGTGCCTTCCTCATCAAGTTTGTTATTGGTGGATATACAAGCTGCTGAGTTTTGGTATGTCGGTTTTGTATCCTACAATTTTACTTAAACACTTATATTTTCAATATCCCAGGGTAAGTGAAATAAGTACCATTGAATATATTTTGAAAAAGGAGGAATGGCTATTGTAATCATGTAGCGGGAACTGAGAATGATGACAGTGGTCAAACATAAGAGAAAAATACTATTGTGTTACTAAATAATCACTCACATATGCCAGACACACATAAAGCCGTCTACGAGCCCATAGTTTCACTCAAGGCTGTGGAAATTTCATGAGGTGGCTTCATTGTCCCTCTTGCTATAGGTGAGGAATGAGAGAGGGAGAGGGAGAGAGAGAAGGAGAGAGACAGAAAGAGAGAGAGACAGAGAGACAAAGAAAGACAGAGACAGACAGAGACAGAGACAGACAGAGACAGAAACAGAGAGAATACCAAAATTGTCATAATCCCTTAAAGCTAATAACACACAAAGCAGGGGTTTGAACTTAGGAATCACTGAGATCAGTGGAAGGCAGGCCTCCACAGTTACCCATTCATTGTCTTAGGTCATGTTATCTGTTCACAGGAAAACTACTTATCGAACATGCTTATCTCCTAGTTGTAATATCCCTTCACAGTCTAGATATTTTTATATAAGGTAGAACTCACCGTCTCTGTCAGCCCTTCAGTAAGCGCTACTAATGCCCTACATTTTGGAGTTCAGTAAATAGAAACTGCATGAAATAAAAGAACTCGCCTTTGTCAATATACCTAGCAGAAGACTCAGTGAAGACTAGATATCAGGTTTCCCAAGTTCAAAACATTTGCTACATTGATCCCACCTTTCATATTCCAAGGAGGTAGGGAGAACGTGGCTTACTGGTTTACTCTACCTATGCATCACACACAGACCCTACACCAATAAAGGGGCACTACTGTATCTCCTTATGCCAATAAAATGATAACTCGAGTTAATAACATGACAACTTTAAGTAAAAGTGCATTAGAAATAAAAATTGTTAGCAACTGTAATAACAGACAAAGGCCAAAAGAATCCTCCTCTGTATACATTGTCAAAGATGATTAGAGATCTAGGTGGTAGTGGCACACTCAGGAGCCAGAGGCAGACAGATTTCTGAGTTCAAAGCTAGCCTGGTCTATAGAGTGAGTTCCAAGACAACCAGGGCTACACAGAGAAACCCTGTCTGGAATTCTCCTGTCTCCTTTCTCCCCTCCCCCCCGCAAAGAATATTGTGATTTTATAAACTATAACTTTTTCTTAGCTTAACTAGCCAATAGCAGTTTTAAAAACTCACAACTGTTTAGAAACATAATGATTTTAAATCAATTTTACTATTGGGGGTGAAGCAGGGACCCCAGCATCTTCACCATTTAACTTGAAAAGGGGGAGATTCTCCTAAGTGATTTGTTACTAGCAAGTTTGAGAAGGAAACGAACCAAGAGACATTTGGGTCTTGTTAATTCCTGAAGTTGAAGTCTTGATATCTAAAACGGAAAGCGAAGGGTAAAAGTCCATGCTTGAAGGATGCCTAAAGGGTAATATCATTTAAAAAGTCGGTGCCAGCAAGTCCTACCCAGTGTGCAGAGTAACAAATTCCTCTTCTGTGGTTTCTAACTGGAGAAGAAAACAAGTCAAAAGAAAAAAAATTCCCAAGAAGGCTTGAATTTATTCCCCAGCCTTAGAGCCCAGTTCAAGCTGGCGTGTGCAGTTTTATTGCTTGGCTCATAGGCACATGAGCCCTGGAGAGCCGAAGAGCCAGATTTTAGAAATACAGATCTCTCGCTTCTGGTGTTGTCTAATAAAAACGCCCCTTTTCAGATAGGTGACCATTGGGCTCTTCACAAGTTCAAGGTATGAGAAAAGATGGAGGAGTTTCAATAAGATAACTGCCTCCAGTCACAGGTTTAAACGATTCTGGTCTTTCCATACCAGGCAGCCTGGGGCCTTTTAAAGCAAAGAAACATAACGATATCTTCCAAGTTAGTCAACAGGGAACTTGGCATCAAATTATATATATAACCAAAATACCACGGAGTTACTTCTTTCTGTTCTTACTTCTTTATAGGAAAAAATAATATAATAATTTACATTTTAAATCGTTGGGCTTTAACATAAACCTTTACTATAATAAAACCCAGTCTGGGGTAGGGGGAGAACCTTGCTATAATATTCCCTCGGGAACAAAATTTTATAGTTATAGCCAGATAAAATATGATTTGCCTGTTTAAGATGAAAGCTACTACCCTACCCTACCATCTGCATTACATATTACTGGGAAATTATACGGAAACTGTGTTGAAGTATTAGAATAAAGTAAATTGTCTAACCAAAGAAAACATTTGCAAATCTAAAGCTGTAAGAAAAGATATGAAAAACTGTTAGGGAATACCTGTCTATGTACCGAAGTCACTGAGCAGAAGGATGAGGGAAAGCTCATGTAAATTGCCTTAAACTCCAGGAGTTCACAGTCTTCTGTTAAAGACCTAACTGGGCATGATCGTCTGACTGTCTTGGCATAACCATAGGAGCCACTTGTAAACGTACTCCATGCCTGGGTGTTTGAGCATTATCTGAGGCCTTTTAACACTCTCCAGGGTACTGCTGGCCAACTAAAACACAGTACCTCGTTTGCCACATCTCCGTGAGCCTTGTGAAGTTTTTGCTTGCTTGTTTTTGCACATGGTCACACCACACACACACACACCCCCAGGAGAATATGTTTCTGAAGAGAAATATATCAGATTTTTATTTTCATCCTTGAAACAGATAACTACTCTTAAGTCTGTCTGTTCAATTTGTTCATGTCCAGATATTTGCTCATCATGTCTTCATGTGTTTTCATAGGTGAAATTCTTCTTCTTGATGTAATGGTGTCAAATATTAGTTTATATGATGTATGAGGATTTCAAGGACATCTCCTAAATTGGAAGGCATAACAGATTACAGCCCTCCAAAATTCACCATTCCAAATGTTGGGATTTTTTGGTTTTGTTTTGTTTTTCATTTGTTTGGGTTTTTTTGTTTTTGTTTGTTCTCTGGTTGGTTGGACTTCTTTTTAATTGAAAACCACGAGCTACAGCAATGGCTCACGGGAAGGATGCTTGCTGTCAAACCTTACTGAGGTCAATCCCCTGAAGCCATTGGTAAAAGAAAGCTAGTTTCCTCTAGTTGCCATCTGACACGCTCACACATGCCCCAACAAATTCATGTAAAAACTAAAATTAATCAATTAACTAAAATCTAAAAAGAAACAGAATACAGCAGCTTACCAGTTTAAATACTTTGAATGAATCTAATTTTTAAATGACTCAAAAACAAAACCAGACTCTTTTGGCTCAACCTCCTAGGTAGGACTCACTCACTCTGGGCAGATTTGAAGAAGCAGAAGTATTGGGGTACAACATCTGGCAGGGACTTGTGAATAACAATTCTCTTTTACAACTGAAAACTATATCCTGGTCAGATTTTGACGGGGCTAATGCTGTCAGAGCATATACAGCGTTTGTTCTGGCCTGTTCTAGAGTTACACACATAGCTTTCGTTCACACTAATAGCATCCCTGTGTCTGCTCAACACCAATCCAAGGGCCACTAAATAAAGGCTGGGATTACCGAAGCACAGTTTTGCTACACAAAACATGAGAAAATTGTTAAAACAGAAAAGTGACCACTGATGGTAAACACAGGGAAGACTGAAGAACATGAGAACCTTACTGCGTTAACTTAAGCAAAAACATGTTTAAGCACATTCCAGATGCTTCCTGTCCACTTACTTAGTGTGCATCGGTGGTTCTCAACCTTCCCAATGCTGTGACCCTTTAATACGGTTCCTCATATCATGGTGACCCCCAATCATAAAATTATTTTCATTGCTACTTCATATGTGTCATTTTCCTATTGTTATGAATCATAATGTAAATATCCGTGTTTTTCTATGGTCTTAGATGACCTCTGTGAAAGGGTCATTTGACCCACCAAGGCTACTCAAGGTCTATGACTATCCACAAGACCTATGACTACTTGTTCTCATCCAGGCTGGTAAATTTCCACCAAAGCTGTCTGTTTACAATAACTCCCAGCTATCTGTTTCAGTGTTTTTCCACAGAGACCCAAGACTTTGTGTTAGCAGGCATGTATGTCAGGCCTATTGCTGATTTTAGGCCTATGGCTGATTTTAGGCCTTCAGTGTATAAGCAGGGCTGCCCCTGACAGTCAACCCCAGCTCTCTGCACAAGAGTTCACCTTCCTAACCTACACTTTGTTATCTGTTAGCCTGATACAGTCAACTTGAAGATGAAAGGGCAAGTGACGCCTCTTGCTCAAAGAACCGATACACCTCATCCCTTCTCTCAGTGGTCCATGATCTAAGAACTTAAAACTTCAAAACTTCCCACCCGCTCTTTTTCCCTACACTGTGTTTTCAGATTGGATGTGTATGAATGTCTTCTGGATTTCATGCGGGTACTGGCCTTTTTATTTGCAGAGCTGGAGGAGTCTGCATGTAATTTAGCAGCTAGATGGTGCCTGTAGAGCGAATCTCCAGACTGCTTATTCCAAAACACAGACCCTCGAAGTCTCAGGATCCAGGAGACTAATAGAGCCTCTGCTGAAGCCAGGTGACATCTACTGGCTCAATTTTTGTATTAAATGGATGATTCCCACAGATGACACTCTCCAAACAAGAAATTTCTTGAGGAATAAAAAATTTGTAACATTGATGTTGCTTTGGGGACCCCAAGATATTCAAGATATCAGAGCCATGGAATATCTGCTGAGGAAAACTGCTACCAGGTAGCGGTACCAGCTCAGGAGAAAGAACTTTTTGCAGTCAGCAAAGATGAAGAAGGAGATGAAAATCTGAAGACTACTTTGACATCAGACACAGAGATGCAGAGTTTGGAGTTTGCCCAGCTGGTTTCCTGTCTTGCTTTGGGAATTACAGCTAAGTGATTGGGTGAATCTCAGAAGAGACTTTGAACTTTGGACTTTTAACATTGTTGAGCCTGCTATAGACTATGGGGGCTTTGCAAGTTGAACTAAATGTATTTTTTATTATGCTATTGCTAGGTATGGCTGCTGTAGACTCATGTATTTGAACAAGCCTATGGGGACCAGGGAGTGGAATGTGATGGTTTGAATCTGCCTGGCCTAGGAGTGGCACTATTAGGAGGTGTGGCCTTGTTAGAGTAGGTGTGTCACTGTAGAGGAGGGCAATGAGACCCTCCTTCTAACCATGTGGGAGCCAGCCTTCTCCTAGCAGCCTTCAGATGAAGATGTAGAACTCTCAGCTCCTCCTGCACCATGCCTGCCTGGATGCTGCCATGTTCCCACCTTGATGATAATGGACTGAACCTCTGAACCTGTAAGCCAGCCCCAGTTAAATGTTGTCCTTATAAGAGTTGCCTTGGTCATGGTGTCTGTCCACAGCAAAGAAACCCTAATTAAGATAGCAGCATATCTAGAGCAAGTATCTTCCAGGCATATGTACTTCCCAAACTCTACGTCAAGCTGCTTACTGTATGAGTTGTACCATTCATAGCAAGGTCGTCAGGAATCAATCTCATGAAGTCCAGAAGAACCAACCCCCAACCCCACCATGATTTAGACACACTGGAGCTGCACCTCAGCTTCCACCAAAGCCCATAGAAAGAGGAGGCTTCATAAGGGCAGAAGAAAAAATACTGTGAAAAAATAAAATGGAAGTTATACTTAAAAAAATTCATTTGTTGGCACAATAGCCAAGAATATTTTTATTAAAAATTTATCATTACATATATGTAATGTATATTATATAATATATATAATGTATATTGACATGCATGCTCACATATCTGTACACATGAGCATATACACAGACACATATATGCATAATCCTTTGCTAAATAAGTAACTTCCTGGCCTTCCCTGCTTTCCCCTATCTTCATTCAGTGTACAGTTAATTATACTCACATTTGCTTTAAAAAAATATGTTAGCTAAGTTTGATTATTTTTCATGAGACAATTTGATATTTTTAAATAAATCAGCAGTCAAGAATTTCCAGTTAGGGGATTGTGCCTGGTTGACTGTGGTTTGTGTTTTTGCCAAGCATAGCAGACTGTAGCCTGTGTCCCCAACATTTCCAGGGGTGGTAGGGAAGAGGTTTGCTGGTTTCAAGCTAACCTCTGCTACATAATGAGATTGAAGCCAACCTGGGCTACATAGCAAGACTCTGTCTCAAAAGTAATCAATTAAGCAGAATAATTATTTATGTAAGATCTGCTGAGTCCATGAGTCTATTAGGCTGATCTAAGTATTTTTTTTTACAATTGATAAGGGGAACGAAATGACACTGTGGGTAGAACACAGGCTGACAAGAAGACAGAGCCGTTTCTGTCACTACAGAAACGCACAGGTGATTGGAGACGTTTCTGACACATTGCCAGACCGCTGGTCCTGACACCTTCGACATTGCCTTTTGGAAGGAATGTCTCCTTCCTCGATGAGTCTAGAGCTTGCTGGAGATTCTTGGACACTCCCTCCTTACTGAGCTCTATTCACCACAGCCTGAACCACAGCCTGATACTGTCAAAACTGCCTGCTTTTGTAAGATGCCCTAATCCCATGCATGCTAAGAAGGCATCTACTAAATAAAGACCCTGGGTGAAAGATTGATATCAGAGTTTACTTGGCAAGTAGAGTGATGAAATGCAATTTAAAAAAATTCTCACTATGCAATCATGGAAAACGTAACCTTTGTAACTGAAAAATGGGCAATAGTGTATCTTAAAGTAGGTTGGTTTATTACTAAAAAAAAATGCAGTATAAATTCCCTGTAACTGATGATATTACTGAATATTCTTGCTTATGTTTAAACTCAAATACTTATTCATTTTAATTATGTCAACACTTTGGAAAAGGATTCTCAATAGAGGGCCATAATTTCCTTTTTACTGGCTCAACTCTGAAGGTGGTTTTGCTCCCCTGATCATCTCTTCCCTATTTCTAAGATAAACATGAGTGTGTTTTATAACTAGAAGCATACGTGTTATTATTTGGGAGGGAGAAGATTTTTAGATTCACTAAAACCCAGACGTTTTACCCTACTTTATGTCTAGTCTTTGGGAATTTGTTAATAGTTTTCAAAACGTTGGAGAATTTCTTAAAACAACAGGCCATAGCATTCCATTCTTTGCAGGATTTTATCATTATGACTCTTGCAAATATTCCTGATTTCTAAGTCTGCTTTGTGCCAGCATAAGTGGAATCCAAGAAACAATACAATTAGTAAAATTCAGTCTCTGGGGGACCTGGCCTCTGTATGAGTAAGCAGGAGATTTATAATGCAGGACTAGAGAAAATGTCTCATTACCTAGGATTATCATAATCCTGGAAATGACAAATTTTAAAATTTGTAGATTCATTTTAAGACCACAGAGCAGGCTGAGAGAAAGGGCCTGTATTTATTGTGACCAGGTGTTCCTGGCCCACTGTCTTTAATAGCTAAGACCACATTGCTTTATCCCCAGAGCTCTGTTCAGGAAGGCATAAAAGGCACGGGCGTTTAAGGGGGCCTGGTAAAATCTTCACCTTTACTGCTCAAAGGGTACCTCATTCTAGGGGCAGAACTTAGCAGCTTCCACATAAAGGTGAGAAGTGCTGAGGTTTCTAAAAACAGATGTGGAAGTCAGTAAACCCGTCTGTGTCTCATGCGTCATCCTGCAGGACACAAAGGACTTTAAGACATCGAACTCTTTAAAACCAAACATGAAAAAGCAAAAGGGGAAAAAAAAGGATAAAGACAAATTACAAAATTGACTAGTTCTCGATTTACCTAGAGTGGACAAGATATAGAATTTCTGTTTCCACATCGAAAGTCCAACGTACAACACAAAATAATTCCAGTACAAAGCAGATGCAGACATCAGTCTAAGTTACAGGATCTATTTGTAGGGCTAAAAAAGATGTGATGTTTTATATCCAATAAAGATACAACTGTCTACTTCCAAAAAGAAAATATGTCTTTTAAAAGCCTTTATTTATTATTCTAAGTATATATGTGCCTGCATGAGTTTATGTACATAACATGGGTACAGAAGCCCTCAGAAGCCCAAAGATTGTGTTAGATCCCCTAGGACTGCACTTACAGGCAGCTGTGTGCCTCCATGTACTGTGAACCAACCTGGGTCCTCTGTAAGAACAGTAAGGGCTATTAACCCCTGAGCCACGATACCCAGAGGGAAAAAAAAATCTTAGTATTTTTACCCCACTTACGAAATGTTTCCCAGAAGAATTGAAGCAATCCTTAAAGACCTGTTATTTTAATACCATACGCGATGGTTCATATCTGTCATGCTGGTCTTCAGGAGGCAAAAAAACTGTCATGTGTTCAAAGCCAACCTGACTATCCAGAGAGTTCCAGGTCACAGCCTGAGATCTCACTTCAAAGCAGTGTTTAATGTAAGCAGCAGAAAGGCATACAGCAGAGGCCCAGAAACATGGTTGCCCTGCCAGGTTCTCTAATAACCCACATTGGCTTTCCATGGGAGCTCCACTCTCCACAAGGATGGAATGAGAAGAAAGCATCATGGGTATAGACTGACTAACTCTATTCTAGGGCCAGACACCCTTCCTCACAGCTCGACCTGGAGCAACTTATTTTGGTTCTTTCTGCCTCTCTTGGCTTATTGATGATCTGATGAAGTTGGGTTGTAAATTCCTCCACCTCTAAGCGAAAGCTAAGAGCTAACCAAGCTGTACACTATATTCATAAATTCACTCGAAGTAAAAACAGAAACAAGAGAAAAGTCAAGTCAGAAGAAAGAACAATCGCCCAGTATTGCAGAGAAAATTGTTTCAGTTAGCAAGAACATTGTATGCACGGCTCTGCGCTATGGAATTTGAAATTCTTTCTCCTCCCATCTAGGTGAAAATCTCAGAACAAACTGAATAGAGTAGCATCCAAACTTTCCCAAGATCCATGACAGCAAAGTCAGCCTCTACTAGGCTCAGGCAGAATTTTTAAAGATACAGCAGACCCTGGAAATACCTATCAAAGTAACAGCAGAAACTCCACTTAGGCCCTGCTGGAAATGAAACATTGGTCGCATGTCTGAATCCAAGATACACTCAATCGCAGACCACCCATGGGAAATGACACAGAAGAGGGAAGAAGTGTCTCTCCAACGGGAAATACACGAGTCTAATTCCTCAGGTCTCCTGGGGTCTCTGCATCAGCAGTCAAAGGATGGAGAAGGTAACAGCGGATTATGGCCTTTCACTCAACACTTCTCCTTCTGCCAAGAATTCCTCCGATGTCACAGGAATATAATTTACATGCTCTACAGATTGTGAACAATTTTTCTATAAACTTTCAGCCTTATGTCCAGCAACATTAAAATTCAATATAACCTAAACACAACAGCAAATGGCCTGGGCACCATCTGCTCTACCACAATAGTACCCCAAAGCAGAAGAGGACTCTGATTCTGTCTAGAAGAGGTAATTAAAACAAACAAAAAAAAAGCAAATGGTGCTGTAAAAGTAACTTTTATTAACCTGATGTAATTGTCGACTCTGAGGCTTACTGCCTCTGTCTGCTGACCTAGGCCTAGTCCTGCAAGCTCTAGCCTCTTTACAATCTTATCTAGGCCTAGAATGTTTTCAGCCTCTGAGACTCACTGATGAATAAACTCACCCTTTCTAGTTCTTTATGATCTCAGGCTGGGTGGTTTGACTCAGCTGTTCTGGCTCAAACTCCTCTCCAAGTATTGACTGATTCAATCTCACTTCTCTCGGGGCCTCTAATTGAATTGCTCTGGTTGGCCTCAGACTAACTCTGACAACCCGTTCTAATCTTCTGGCTCCTTCTCATTCTCTGGCTTGTTCTGTCTTCACCTGTGTCTAGCTTGTTCCCTCTTTCTGCAACCTGTCTCTCTATAACTGTTCCAGTAAAACTGCCTCCTTCCCTCTACTCTGCACAGACCCTTAAGTAGCTTCCCTTTGAGAGTTGGGCATATCCTATTCTGTCAAATCTTTCTCTGATTCGTCACTTTGTCCGTCACTCAACTAGACATCACTTTCAAACACTGGGTGGTTCCTTCTACAAACTAAGTTTGCCTTCTTTGTTTGGGATTAAAGGGTATAAAAGGGCTGAGTCATACCAGAGCTAGAAACAGACTTTTTAAAGAAAATAACAGTCTGGGGGGGGGGGGTGTCACAGTGTAGTCAAATATCCTGCAACACAGTGCTCGGAATGGGGCCCTGTGGACACACAGTAGCTCTATTAAAACATTTGAGCTATATCAAGTGCCTTGACAAACCCCCAGTGATGAGCATGTTATCAACATGGCTAACTGTAGCAAGGAAAACACACTCTCAGGCATTGGTGTGCATATCATTCACAAGTCCTAAATTCATGCCAGTTTTCTCCCACCTCTTAAGAAAACCTATTTATTTTGTTTTAATTATGTGCCTATAGGTACATACTTGTGGGTATGTGTATGTGAGCGCAGATGCCAGAGAAGAGCGTTGGATTCCTTGAAGCTGGAGATGCCTGCAGTTGTGAGCTATCTGACTTGGGTTGTTGGAAAACAAACCAGGGTCCTTTGCAAGAGCAGTATGAGTTCTTAACTGCTAAGTCATGCCCCCAGTTTTAGGATGGCCTTGTTTTAGTTAATAGAGAGGATTCAATAAAGACAAAAACATGATAATCACTCACTTTCCCATGTGTCAGACTTTACGTTCAAAACTTTGCTACAAATGTTAGCTTATTTAATCCTAAGAACTAGGGGTTACACTTAAGGAAACAGAGGCATTTGGAGATGATTAAACGTCTTACCAGTGTCACCTCTGGTAATGATATTACATAATTAATATCCAATGCTTTTAATGACACTCGAATTAGGACTTTGGTTTCCTCAAACACACAAACTCACCAGGTTTTCATGTCTTAGAAGCACAGGATAAAAGGCTAAGGATTTTCAAATGACTAGTATAGCATCTTAGATGGGGTTTATATTCCTTCATTATAGCAAGAAACAAGTTGGGGAGGAAAGGATTTCTTCAGCTTACAGTTCCACATTGCTGTTCATCACCAGAGGAAGTCAGGACAGGAACTCACCCAGGGTAGGAACTTGGAGGCAGGAGCTGATGCAGAGGCCATGGAGGAGTGCTGCTTACTGGCTTGCTTTCTTACAGAACCCAAGATTACCAGCCCAGGGATGGCACCACCCACAATAGGCTGGGCCCTCCCACCTTGATCACTAATTGAGAAAATGCCTTACAGCTGTGTCTCCTGGAGGCAATTCCTCAAGGGAGGCTCCTTTCTTTGTGATAACTCCGGCTTGCGCCAAGTTGACACACAAAACCCGTCAGAACAGATGGCTTGACATCATTCAACAGTGACCACATTCCTCCTCTCGCCCTGTTATCTTTCTGTTGTTGAATTTCCTGTGAATGTGTGTAGGGTTGGTCTTAAATATCCTAAACAGCTACCTTGTGATTGCTGTCTAGTTTGGAAGCGGTAATTTGTTGGTTCCCAAAATATAGTAGTAAATCTTTCCTCGAGCAGTAGGCCTTTAGAAAATGCCCATGCTTAGAAACAGTGACTTCACATGTAGATCCATGAGATAACTAAACACAGAATAAAGGGCTGAAGTCTGTCTTCATTTTAAGCCCATCTTTTTTAAACTCAAAAGCGCGAGTGTGTGTGTGTGTGTGTGTCTATGTTTGTGTATGTGCTTGTGTGTGTAGGCTACCAACAGAGGGCGCCCTGTCTCCTGAAGCTGGAGTTACAGGCAGCTGAAGGCTGCCCTCACACGGGTGCTGAGAGCCAAATAGATATTCCCTGCAAGAACAGTATGTGCTCTTAAGCCCTGAGCCATCTCTCATGCCTGATGTCGGCTCTTGTGTCGATTCTCCTGCTTCTCTCTGTACATAGGTATGTTAATCATTGAGATGATTTGAATGAGCAATGTCCCCCAGCGGTCCAGTATTTGAATACTTGTGCCCTAGCTTGGAGGACTATTTGGAAAGGTTGGAGCACCTCTGGCCAATGTAGTATGGCTATGGGACATTAGGACACTCCGTGAAGGCTTTGAGTGCTAATATACTCTTCCACACCTTCGATCCATTCTGTTTGCTTCACACTCACGTTTGAAATTGTGAATCATTCCGATGTCTGCTGCTTGCTGCCACACTTCCCTTTCACAGTGAACTTATCCCTCGGGAGATGTAGGTACCAAATAGACTCTTTCTTCCATAAATGTGTTCTACTGCAGCCACAGAAAAGCAGCTAGGAGAATCACTTAAGGAGAATATGGGTTGAACTTATTTCTCTATCAAAGCTAAAGCGTTGATGTAAGTTGCTGTCTTAAACCTCTGGTCTCCAAGGACTCCAGCCAAAGCAGCACCTTGAAGGGTCCTCTTCCTTACCCTGAACCCCATTGGAGGGCAACTACTCGTAACGGTGAGACTGTATCCTGGAATAAAAATGATCTTCCCTTGAGAACCCTCTAAACCAATGGTTCTCACTCTGTCAGGCTCCATTCTTTGGGTGGTCTAAGGACCCTTTCACAGGGGCCACCTATGACGATCAGAAAACACAGATATCTGCATTACAATTCATAACAGTAGCAAAATTACAGTTACGAAGTAGCAACGAAAATAATGTTATGGTTGGGGGGCGGGTCACCACAACAAAGGGTGGAAGAGAACCATCGCTCTAAAAAATGGCAACAGGAAGGACTCTATCATCTTGCAAAGCAGAAGTAAGACAATGACAGACCGGACCTCTCCTTGACCAAGACTCACAGTACACACCTCCTCCCAGCGACACTAGTTTCTTCTCTCCCTAAACATAAAGCTCTTCAGTGCCCTGAACCCAGCCCAAGGCCTCACTAAGTCTATTTCTTTGTCTAAAGGCCAGGCTTTTGCCTCTGCAAAAAAAAAAAAAAAAAACAAAAAACAAAAAAACAAAAAAAACCCTCAGGTTACAACTTTGACAAGCCAAGAGAAAAGATACCCTTGGTTACAACTTTGACAAGCCAAGCCAAGAGAAAAGATACTTTTGGTTACTACTTTGACAATCCAAACCAAGAAAAAAGATGCCGTCGGAGTGTCCACCACTCGGCTCATCAGCCTCCTAGACGGAGAGGAAGGAATGGCTCCACACCACTCCTGGAATTATTTTATTCTCACAACCTGGTCTGGTTTTCCACTTTGGCTATCAGCTCTTGCTTTCTGCTGCTGTGACTGGGGAAGCCCTATAACCAATAGGGTTAGTGGCCCTATTAATTAAAAAAAAAAAAAAAAAAAGGTTTAGAGATATTAAAGGGATGAGGTGAATTCAGAGATGCTTTTGGAAGGAAACTTAAGGAAAAACAACAGAACAGAGAAGCTGTAAACCTTGGTAAAGTCTAGGGGGGAAAGGAGGGAGGGAGAAAGGGAGGG
>NW_021621071.1:9950576-9967925 GCF_004785775.1 Grammomys surdaster | reverse complement strand
TTTTTTTTTTTTTTTTTTTTTGTTTTTTGTTTCTTGAGACAGGGTTTCTCTGTGTAGCCCTGGCTGTCCTGGAACTCACTCTGTAGACCAGGCTGAACTCGAACTCAGAAATCCACCTGCCTCTGCCTCCCAAGTGCTGGGATTAAAGGCGTGCGCCACCACCGCCCGGCCAGAACCATGTTTTTTGAGTCATGGTCCCAGAAAACTGACTTGTTTGAGTGGTGGAAGCTGGCAAGCAGCTGTTTAGTGGAAGTCGGGAGGGAGAGCAATAGCGAGCCCTGAGAGAGCCCAGAAGGTCAAGGCAAGCATGCCCAGGCTTTGGCCAGTAACCGAAAGAAAAAAAGGTAGGGAGGGGAAAAAATAAAAGAGGCCCAAGCAGTGGCAAAGGTAATTTTCCTGTTCTCTTGTTACCAAAGAAACAGGAGGTGGGACTCTGGACTGACATGAGGGAGGGACCCGTCCTCCACTGCCTAGGCTATTATGACATTTGCCCCTTAAGAGCTGAGATCTTCAGATCACCGGGAAAGTGGCTGAAATTAGAGAATAGCTATTACCCATTCCCACCATGAAAACCAAGAGTCCAGCCCCAGAGCCGTCCAGCAGCGGGATCAGTGTCTACTCCGGAGTTTCAGTTGCTTTGTCATGGATCGCTTCCAGGCAGGGTGCTCATTTAAGAGAAGTGAGATAAGAAGACAGAGTTCCCTTCTTGGCATCCCTGGCCTCTGGCCAGGACAGAATCAAGGGGCAGTCTTCAGCTCCTGGAAAGAATGGAAGTGCTGCTCTCAGGGGGGTCGGCTCTAAGCCACCTGACCACTTTCTGTCTCTTCATCACGTCAGCGAAGCCTCTATCCTGCACTTCCTTATCTGGTAGGCTCAAGTGAGGAGTCAACGCTTTCAGCAAAAGCCACCCAAGTGCTACCTTGCCCATAGCAGCCACCTAGCGGGAATGCAAACATTCTGTTGTCCTTTCTTCCACTCACTGGAGACATGGTGGGTGGGAAAGTCAGTCCTGCAACCAGCCTCTAGCCTGTGAAGCAAGAAAACAGAGCAGTGAACTCAGCAGTGCTTCTTTCCCAGGTTACAATTGGTATACAATTGTAATACGTTACAATTGATATACAAGTGTTAATACATTACAATTGTTACAGTTGCTATATACATGTTGCCCAGAAGCAAGGCATCAGGAGGTTGAATGTCAGGATAATATCAGCCCAGCCTGGGCAAGTCAAGGAAAGCTTTACTGACGTGGCGTTTCAACCAAGACAGTGAGTGGACTGAACACTTCAGGCAGAGGAAACAGCACACACAAAGACTCTGGGGGCAGAAAGGAGCTTGACACAAGAAGGATATTAGCTTCAATTATTAAACACTCCATTCCTCCTTGTCTTACTACATAGAGAGTAGAGCCGTATCTTCCGGATGCTGCCGTGTAAACAGATCACTAGAAAACAAGAAGGTGAGTGAGCGGATACACAAGGTGAGTGAGTGGATAAGGGTGCTTGCCACCAAGCCTACTTCTGCATATTGTCTTCTGACTTCCATAGGAACTCCATGTGTGCCTCCACACACAAACACACACACGCACACGCACACGCACACGCACACGCACACACACACGAAAAAAAGGAAAGAAAGAGAAGCGGGAAGAGAGCGAGAAAAAGATCGGGAGAAGCCAACAAAGGAATTTGGATCCCAAATGATCACATTGTTGGTTGTGCTGTATAAAGACATAATCACCGCTTTTAGGAGAATCTCTGAATGTTCTTTAGTAAACCTTGAGGACCCTGAAGCCTCTCTCTGACCCAACCTTCCCCCTTGCTACCAGACAGAACCTAACACAAGAAGGCAGAAGCAAAAGAGGTGGTAAGAGAAAGAAGTGGGACCTTCTGAGTAGAGTGAGAATGATGAGATGGCTTCAAAACATGCAAAGGAAGAAAAAGCCAAACAGTGATTGGTTTGTTTTTTTTTTTTTTTTTTTGGTGGCTTTAAAATCTACCTCATCAACAATGGTTGTGCGACAGTCGCAGAGTGGGCAGATGTCCCCCAAACACTTCTATCAACGCCTACAGATACTTTTACTTAGATTTAGTTATCTCCCAAAATAAACAGTTACCAGGAAAAAAAAAAAGAACAAAGACAGGAGGAAAGAAGGAAGGAACGAACGAACAAAGGAAAGAAGGAAAGAGGGACAGAGGGAGGGAGGGAGGGAGGAAGGGAGGGGGGGAGGGAGGGAGGGGGGGAGGGGGGGAGGGAGGGAAGAAGAAAAGTGGGAGAATGAGAAAACAAATCCCCCCAGGACTTGCTGCATGTTGGGATTCACAGGTGCTCCGATACAGGCCTGACTCCTATAGCTTTTGAAGGCTCAGACAACCTTATCAGCCAGCATAACAAAGCACACCCCCCCTCTGCTCCCCACCCACTCTCCTCCCCACATCCCACCCCATCACTGATTGCCTACAAGGTGTGTGGTCCAGAAAATCAATCCATTTAGAGGACAAAGCCCACACGTCTTCTTAGCAAGTTCACTCAGTTCCCTCTCCTGTTGCTTTCTCCAGGTGATAGTGCAACTTAAGTAGGTCTGGAAAACAAGGAGGCCTGACTGAAGTACAGGAAACCTAACCGGAGAGGGCAGGCAGGCAGAGGAGGCCACAAGAGGCTGAGATGAAGCCACCCTGCTTTTAAGGTGTTAGGAAACCTCCTGCCAGAGGGCTCGGATACAGGAATAGACTTACAAGGCATGGGGCGCATGGCAGAGCCACGAATTAACTAACTCTGCCCTTAGAAGTCACTGTGAAATAGAATCACAGGTCACATGGTGTTTTCCTAACTTCAAATCCCTCAGGAGAGTCTGAGGCAACTGTCCTCAGAGCTAGGCACGGGGATGGGACAAATCACCTCCCGGACAAGGGACAGGAAGCACCCTAGGCATTTGCACAGGACCAGGTGGAATTGGAATCTTACATGTTGCTCCACACAGAATCACAGCCCCTTCACAGATAACTCTTAGGGGCAGACTCAGAAGAAACAGAACTATTTGGCTTATTCTTCCTTTGCAAGTTTTGAAGCAATCTCATTGTTCTAATTATACCCAAAAGTCCCCACTTCAGCAAATTAAATATTAGCTATAATCACACACACACACACACACACACACACACACACACACACGCACGAGAGTGAGCCGAAGTTCAAATTCTCTGTAAATTTTCTCAGTCAATAGACCTTACAGGAGGAAGAATCCAGTCGCAAGGGGATGTTCTCATTCTCCTCTGGTCCTCTTATTCTTTTCCAGAAAGCCACTGTGTTGCCAGATAGCTCCCTAATTTTTATCACCAGTGGTACAATGTAGAATTTCCACAGAGGTGTGGCAAGGTTAGAAGTTGTAGAATATTCTAGAACATCAGCATCGTGTTCATGGGTTTCTATAGTCACATGGTGCTTCTCCCAGTCACCCTCTCTTCAAAGAAATCGATTTGTGCAGTCTACGGCCACACCACCCTGAAGGAGCCCAACCTCCTCCAACGTCTGTCCAAAGGAGAACAAAGGCAGGTAAGAAGATTGATGGGAAAACCATTTAGCCATCTTCTGAATCACTATTGCCCCAGGAAGCCTAAAATCCATTCCTTCCTTATGTCTTAAAATGGAAGTGTTTTCCATTGCGTGCCTCTTTGTGGACAGTGATTCACATGACTTTCACACTGAGCAAATATAGCTCAGGCTACAACGGAAACCTTAAGCCTTTTGCCTCTCCTCAGTAGCATCCTGTCACTTTGGCTG
Source organism: Grammomys surdaster (assembly GCF_004785775.1). Lineage (NCBI taxonomy): Eukaryota > Metazoa > Chordata > Mammalia > Rodentia > Muridae > Grammomys > Grammomys surdaster. The sequence continues at coordinate 9,964,148 of NW_021621071.1, read as the reverse complement.
CAGGAAGCTTTGGCTCTTCTGGGAGGAACCCCTCTGGGTAAGACTTTACTGATAAAAGTCTATGCACACAAGGCAATTTGACCTGATAAGGAATTCAAACTCAGCAGGATAAGGAGGTGCCTGAAAACTAATGGCCTCGATTTTGAATGTTCTGTTCCCACCCAGGCTTTACACTAGGGAGTATCGAACTTCCAGGACACTTAATATACAGGGAAAGGGGCACTACCTCACAAGGATTGGTCACTAGATACAAGAGAAAGCCTAGTCTTCCTGGACATGAATGTAAAGGTATAATTCAAAATGATATTTCATGGGGACACAGACAGGGCCTTTATTAATACTATTATTGTTCAAAGAAAACTTTCCTTGGCAGCACAAAATTAAAGGATTTTGAAGCCTCGTCTTTTTTTCCCTCCATCTTTCCCAATGGAGGAAATTGTAAAGGCCAGCCCTTGAAAAATAATATAGTAACAACTTTATTCCCCCAATCTCTTTCAAACACTGCAGCTGGCCATGATCTATCTAGCATAACACGAAAATAACGCACTCGAACCCAACAGACTCGAGACGACTTAACATAGCAAAAGCTATTTACTTGATTGATTAAGTTCAAGTGTTTACATAAAAGCGTCCTCTTTTGACAGCGGTCATACAACACCACATCTGGTACTTCTAATTAAATTGTGTGGGGAGAAAAATACTACATTTTTTTTTAATTCGTTCACAACAGTATGGCTAATGAGAACTACAAATGTATCTGTCATGCCCGGAGCCTGGGATCTCCAGTTGTGATATGTGGCCACAAAAAAAATCCCCAGATTTGGATTCTGCAAAGTTTTCACGGCCTCCAACATGTGTTTTGTCTGAACAAAGACTGAGAGACAGGGGCCCCACCTCTGTGAGTCAACCAGTATTATTTTTCTTATTTTGATTTAAACCTCTCCAAGCGCCTGTGAGTAAGCTACAATGTATTGAGAGTCAGAATAAACTTGTCTTAAGGAATTGGTGTTCAGGGCCCAGGTAAGAGTTCTTGTTTTCTTAAGCTTTGTTTTTGCAGATTAGGACATAAACTATAGGAACTTTAATAAGGAACGGGGGAGTGAAACCCTATTCCTCACTCAGAACAGAAGTTCATTTGTATCTTCCTGGAAGTGCAGAATCCATACCTACCTTACAAACGGCCCGGAGTGCTGATTTACAACGCTGCCTTTTTTTTTTTCCTTTCAAAATTAAGATGAAATATTTTACATAAAGCCAAATAAAGAAGAAAATGGCCTGGCTTGTTAAGGCAGACTGACTTCACTATTAATATAGACAAATAATCCTTCAAAATCATCTTTTTTTTAATTTTTTTTAAGTTAAATTATGTCCACCCCATGTGCAGATTCAATTTACCCACTAAGTACACAGCTCAGTTCCCCTCTCAGAGAACCATTCATTTGCCTAAGAAGGTGGGGGAGACCCTGCTGTATTTTTTTTTAAAGAGATTCCTAACATTTTTCCCCTCCTCCCTTTCGCCTTAAAGACTACTCTGAGAAACCGTTGTCCAGCAGTAAAAGGAAAATGGGCTCAAGCAAGCTTCAGGAAATTTGGGCAGTAAAACATAAGTTATAAAGTCTATGTTGAGGGCAAAATAAATGGGGCTCTTTTAAATGGGTTAAGTGTCAGCCATGAGGGGTAAACTTCCTATAGAGTCGCCCATCCCTCCTCCTCTCCTGGCAGACGCTGCTGCAAACGGTTCTTAAGCAGTAAAGGGCTACACTGGTCCATGCTGGGCTCCACAGCTGAGCATGTGTCTGGGATGCACACGTATTTACCATGTAACACGTGTCTGGGATGCACACTTATTTACCATGTACCACATGTGTATGGGATGCACACTTATTTACCATGTACCACGTGTGTCTGGGATACACACTTATTTACCATGTAACACATGTGTCTGGAATGCACACTTATTTACCATGTACTATGTTCAATTTACGGAAACTAAATGTGAAGGCAGCAACCATAAAGAACAGAGGGCATGGTTTTTCTGTGATGGTGAGGAGACTTAGGTAATGCTGTGTGCAGTGTTTGATTTAAAATGTTAAAATATTAACAGAAGTTTTCTGTAGCAGAGTGTTCCTATCACAGTGAAGTGACTCATAAGAATGCTAAATTCAAACCAGATGGGCACAAACATTACTGGAGGGTAAAAAAATCATATATTTGGGAGTCGGAGTGGGTCTTCATAAAAACGAAGCCCTTGTCTGAGTTCCTGAAGATTGAACTTGCAGAAGTGCAAAGGAGAACAAGGGGAGAGATAATAGCGATGTCCTTTGCATTAGACGGGCCACCGTCAATTAGAAGAGCTAACATTTACAAAACTTTAGATTGCCATTCTAATTCATAAAAGATGACTGTGACAATCCAGAGACTTCAGATGTGCCGGGACACAGTGGCTGTACAGCCAGAGCCCGGGATTCATTAGTGCAGCCGCATGCCACCCTAATAATCTGCAAGAATCCTCTTGCTTCCCACCATAAGCAACCCTCATTGAAGATTTGTGTGGTATAGAAACTTCCAGCCCAGCCTTTACTCCTCTTTCAACAGACCACAGAGAAAAATTCCCACTGCAGGGTCAGACATCCTACCAAATATCTGCTCTCTTGTTTAAAAAAAAAAAAAACTCTCTCGTGTTTGTTTGTTTGTTTGCACCTCCAAGCTTTTGCCATTTTCCGATTATCTGTGGCATGTGCTGTGTTTAAATGTGTATATACCCTACAAGAAGAGAAATATGTGGTCTCGGAATTAATATTGTTTTTTGACTTATACGGAAATTCCAGTTGTGTTTAACTTGGACTGCAAGATCCGGGAGCTTTACAGAGAGGAGAAACGACTGTGTTTCGAACAGAAATGAGAATCGGGAGTTCCCTACTGTTTTGTTGCTGGAATCCTGGACTACACAGGGAGAAATGACAAGCACATAATTTAGTCTGGCAGCCGTAGCGCTCAGCCTGCAAGCTTGCCGGGTTCTTACCGGGGATGAGAGACCTCCCAGGGACAAGAAGGTACTTCAGGAAACGGGTATTTCTGATTCCGTAGGTGGCCTCTTCTCTCTGGGTCCCTGTGAATAGATGCCCGCATGGTGTTAGGGGGCACTGTGCTGAACTGTGCTGTTTACCTTTCTGAAGAAACCCAAAACCACAGACCTAACCATTTGCCATCACCAGAGATCTTACAGCAGACTTTCTTAAGACCAGTTGTGTTAACTCCAGAATGCTGGCTCAAGTCCAACTAAAGTAATTACATTCTGTTCCCCTCAAACTCTCCCTGTAGTTTCCACTGAATCCGATAGTCTGGACCCTCCATCTAGCAGGCTGGCCGGGTGGTGGTTAGCATTCCACAGAGCAGCAGCCTGTAAGTCCAAGCTGGAAGAAATGAGTGCTCCAGCCCCACCAAGCTCCGGCAAGTTGGAATTAGCTAGCGTTCATAAAAGCCTAGGGGAAACCCGCTTTTGAGTATGCTCACAAAGCTACCGGGAAGGCCCCAGCCTCCTTTGCCCTACAGAACCACCTCTGAGGATGTTGGTCACTTTAACTTAAACAAGTATATAAATCCTGGGAGGGCAAAGTAGAGTCCTGCCGACCTCTGACCCGGAAATACCCTACCTGGGCCAGTCGGGGAGGTGAGCTCAGAGGCCGGAAAAGGGTCTGTGAATGATGTCACAGTACGAAGGGATAAAGGATCTTGAGAGGTTTAGCTAAAAAGGGAGAGAGAGGGAAGGGGGGAAGGAAAGAAGAGGGAGGGGAAGGGAGCAAAGAAAGAAAAAAAGAAAGAAGGAAGAAAGGCTAGAGGTGGGGTTGGGGATTTAGCTCGGTGGTAGAGCTCTTGCCTAGCAAGCGCAAGGCCCTGGGTTCGGTCCTCGGCTCTGAAGAAAAGAAAAAGAAAGGCTACAGGTTAAAATAAGTAGAAAAGAACAAACTGGGGAAGTGGTAGGGAGGAAATGGTGAAGAGTGGGGGTGGGCAAAAGAAAGAGGACAAGAAGAAACCGAAGGTAGAAGAGAGAGGGAGAGAGAGAGAGACTGGGTAGAGAAGGGAGAGGAGAAGAGGGAAAAGGAAGGAAGCTGACATTTAGTACACAGATATATACGGCAGAGCCAGAACCAAGGAGGATGTAAGAAACCAGAGAGACAGACCAAGCCTCTCTCCCGTCTTTGGCCTGCAGGGTCCTTTCTCACACACCACCTCAGTGCGCCTTAGCCACTTACTAAGACTCAGCTCAAAGCCTGTCACCTGATGAAACGCATCCCACCAGGAGCCCACTCAGGACTTATCGGTGGCGCTAACCACACCCGTTCCACTGGCTGCCAACGGATATCTCATGGCTTCTGAATGTCACATGCCACCAGCGTGTCTCTCGTATTAACCAGAACAGAAACCGTTAAATTTCTCAATGTATTTGACAGCGTTAAGCCAAGCTGATTCAACTCTTCAGACAGGTCCTTTTCAATCGCTACTGCTTATGGAGACCCCCGGACACATGTGCAGGACATACAAAGGTGAATGAGCGAGTAGGCGCTGCCAGTACAACCCTTTCATTCCAGCACTCCAGGGAGAGGCAGGCCGATCTATGAGTTAGGAGCTAGCCTATCTATCGAGTTCCAGGAAGAAGATCTCTAAATACACTCTATGAAGTGTAAATTGGGTGGGGTTTTTTTTGACGGTTTGTTTATTTTTATTTTATGCGTACAAATGTTTTTGCCTGGACTTAACTATGCATACCATGTGCATGTAGTACCCGTGGAGACCAGAAGAGGGCACTAGAGTCCCTGGAGCTGCAGTTACAGATACCCGAACTGTCCTGTGGATGATGATAGGGACTGAAATCTCATCCTCTGCAAACACGGCAAGTTCTCTTAACTGCCGAGCCACCCCTCCAACCCAAAATATACTTTATTTTTTTAATCCAAATGTTTGGGACTAGAGTGTTTCAGTTTCCTCTTTTTTTTTTTGAAACATTTGTATATGCATCTGAGATATGTTGGGATTGATCCCCAAGTCTAAATATAAAATTCTTTTCTTCCATAAATACTTTATATGCATAGCTTGAGGGTAATTTTACATAATATTCTAGTATCCTTGTACGTGACACAGTTTCTGTGTGTCGAAGTATTAGATAGAGGGCCCATCAGCGACCAGAATGTTTCAGCTTGAAGGAAACACATGTTTAAAAACAGATTAGGAAATAACAGGAGAATTCAGTCTTTCAGCCTTCCCAGTAAAAAGAAAACAGCTCGATGTGTGTGTGTTGGGGCAGGTGACTAGCAATTTAAAGAGACTAAACATCTTACCCTATGAGGAACATTCCATTTACAATGGTATGGGGTCTTGAAAGGCCGGGGTGAAAGAGGAATTAAATATCTACGATTAAATTTCCTGTTTGTTGAATCAAGCTTTATTGAGACAGTGGGATCCAAAGCCTCTTAGAAGGGACAACAACCAATCGTGAGAGCAAAGAAGCCATTCTGTGTGGTTTACCAATTAGTAACTGATGTAAAGACTTGGAAAAGAGGTACAAGACATTTTAGCCCAAGGCTGATATTCTAATATATGGCGTCCCCTGCAGTATTCTGAGCAACAGAGAGAAGACGTCCTAGAGATGGGTGAGAAGACAACAGCTTTGTCAACGAGCCAATAAATACCCTACCCAACACAAGACAGTTCTCTATAGCCCCTTGGCTGCACAGCTCAGTAAGAGTTTGAAATTCTTCTTCATAACCACGTGCACACCTGAGCATCTAGCTATGCAGCCTTCGCTCCATATCCCAACCCCAAGTCAAGACTCAGAATGATGGAAAGGGTGCAGCATTGCGATCAACAAAGGCCAAACATTTTGTTTATCACAGTGATTTCAGGGCAGCTCTTTTTTGTTGTTTTTGTTTTGTTGTTTTGTTTTTGGTTTTTGGTTTTTTTGAGACAGGGTTTCTCTGTGTAGCCCTGGCTGTCCTGGAACTCACTCTGTAGACCAGGCTGAACTCAAACTCAAAAATTTTCCTGCCTCTGCCTCCCAAGTGCTGGGACTAAAGGCATGGGCCACCACTCCCCAGCTCAGGACAGCTGTTAAGCAGGAGCACGTTGTACAAGGAAGATTTCACTTTACACAAGACAGATCGAAAGTGGCTTTCTAAAAAAAAGAAGAAAAAGAAAAAAAGAAAGTGGCTTTCTTTCTGGCTGTGTTTCATTAAGGCGTACATCAGCCTGAATTTGTTTCCCACTGATTAGAATGACTGTTGAGGGTTTTTTTTGTTTGTTTTTTGTTTTTTTTTTTTTTAAAGAAGCTTCAGTTTTTGGAGCAGTTCAGATTTCTGATGTACTGGCTAGTGAATGCTCAGCCTGCGCTCAGGCAAAAAAAAGTAACTCAGGAAATCGGAAGAATAAGGAGAGATTTTAATCAAACTAAATACAGTTTGAAGGCTTTACACATGAAGGTGCTTCCCACTGATCCCAAAGAACCGAGTTCCAAAGTCAGAACCCACGTGGTAAAAGGAGAACTTGGTTTCCACAAGTTATCCTCCGACCTCCACGTGCTTGCAAGGGCAAGCACAAGGGCCAGCACAAGGGCCCTACCCACACAGCTAAATAAAAAAAGCAAATAAATGAATAAACAAATGGTACATATATAAATAAATGACAGAATTGTAAATAAACAAGGAAATAAGCCCCACCAACACACAGCTAAATGAATAAGCAAAGAAATAATAAATAAATGCTACCACCACACATAAATAAATAAGCAAAAATATAAACAAGCAAGCAAGCACCGCCACCATCACACATATAAATGAACAAATGCAATTTTAATAGGCCATGGTGTGTGGGAGAGGGGGTGGTTTCAAAGAAAGAAACAGATCCCAAGAATAAAGGACTGAACTAGAAAGCCTGAAGGAGTTTCCTACAGGTGAGCCGTGTTAGTTCTTCAGATACAGGATACAGTCTGGGGAAAAGCAGGAGACAAAAGGAAAGCCCCGCTGGAAACCCTTCTGGAGGGCCCTGAGAAGTTCCTGCCGAACTCGTTGGCTCCCCAGCCTGAGCGTTTTCAGGGGAGCAGCAATAAACTGAGGCACGGGCTGCAGGCTGCAGGCTGCAGACACAGCAAAGCTCTGCTGGCTGGATTGTGGCACTGAAGGCTGGAGTCTCCTGGGTCAATACAACTGTGATTTGACAAGGCAGAGATACCTTGTCACTGTAGCTGACGTCATACAATGCCACCGCACTGATTTTCTGTGAGTGGCATGGCTCACCCCTACTGCTGTCGCCTGCGACCATCTCTACTGTCACCCCAGGCTATCAGGGTGGTACAGCTGGCGAAGGGTGTTAGGGGTAAGTCACAAAGAGGCAGAGGAAAGCCCTTCCTCCAAGGTTTGACCTACAGCAGCCTTTTCTGTAGAACCCTGTGGTACCTCAATGCAACTCCTACCTATTTACCCGAGACTCGGCTCAAATCTATCGCCAGATGATATGGATTCCATCATGAACCTCACCAGCTCCAGAAAAACGATAGCTCCTTATCTCTCCGTCCCTATAACTTTTATAGAATATTCAGAAATTATTGAGAGCTGCAGCCACGCCCAAGTGGGACAGGCCCTGAGGGGAGGGGCTGGGTTTATCCTGAGGAGAGGGGCTGGGTTTGTCCTGAGTGGAGGTGCTGGGTTTGTCCTGAGGGGAGGGGCTGGTTTCAGCACATTTTGCTGGGTAGCTGCAAAGTGGTGGGGAATGTTCATATGCTCTTTCCTCAGCGGGAGACCCCCAAGACCATTTCCTGAGGGAATGTGACAAGAAAGAAATATAATTCACAGGCTCTTCGAGACTACACAGCCTAAGAATGGAATGATTGCCACATGGTGAGGAACTCCGGTGTCTCTATTTAACGCTGCTCTCGGGCCTTGAAACGTTCCCACTGCAAACAGTGTAGTTTATGCGTCCAGGAGGATACAAATTCCTCTCTAGTGAGAGTAGACAAGCGAGCGTTGCCTTGGCTGTGAACACTTTACCAGCCCTGTGGCTTTTAGTCTCCGCTTCCAACTCAACCCGATGTTAGGTCGTCAGCTACAAGTAGAAAAAGATTGAACGGATTTTTTTTTTTTAAATAAAAATCAATGAATAAAATGAGCATGTGTTTCTACCATTTAGGAGTAGAAATCATAGACCATGATTTGTTCTTATGGTTTTTCAAACTACCGTTTCTTCTTTCTAACGAGATTTGCTGCGGTGACTTCTTTTGATAAGACTGTAGAGAGTCCAAAGACTGTGGTTCTTGACCTCCCTAATGCTGGGACCCTTTAATAGAGTCCCTCATGCTGTGGTGACCCCCAACCATAAAATTATTTTCCTTGCTACTTCATAACTGTAATTTTCTGCTGTTCTGAATCATAATGTGAATATCTGTGTTTTCTGATGGTCTTAGGCTATCCCTGTGAAAGGGTCATTCAAACCCCAAAGGAGTTGTGACCTGTGGGTTGAAAACCATTTCTCTAAATGCTTTATCAAGATAAGAAAGTGTAGTGACACAGAGTGAGGATGTTCACAGGGAACTATAAGACCAGGAGTGAAAATAACCCAGGATTATTAAAACAAGGATGTGTCTTATCCCATCCCTCAAATATGCCCAAGATAAGCCCCCTTATTGAGAACTGGGAGGCACTAGAAAGTTCTTTTATTCTAACACCTTTACTTTACAACAGAGAAATAAGAAAGCTAATGTATCCTGAGCTTGGTTATAAGAAATAAATCTGTAGGATATGATCTTTGAATATAAAGTGTCTCCCACAGGCTTGTACCTTAATGGGTGGTTCCCAACTTGTGGCAGTACTGGGTCTTTTAAACATTGTATCTAATTCTGGCCCTGTGCTCTCTGCTCCCTGTTGTAGTGGACCACGGTGACAGTAATTGGCCACGGATGAACTTCCATGTGCCACAATGTCTTCCTGGGGCCATAGAGGACTGAGACCTCCCTGAAACAGTGATCCAAAATATACTACAGTGAAACAAAAGTAACAGAGAAAATCAATCAGTCACAGAGAGAAGGGATTGCTCCTCAAGAAACCAGAGCATGTGGTTCTGGGGCCATTAGCAGTGATTTGTGGGAGAAATATGGACAAGATTATAAACTTAATAGTGGGTTTGGTACCAATCTGGAAAACCAGAATGCAGTAAAATGCCACAGTAATGACTGGGGCTCTAGCAGACCCAAGCATGACAGACATGTCACCAACACTTTTGCCATTTATCCTTCACCTTCATCCCCTTGACCTTGCTAAATCATTAGATCCCATTCCTAAAGCTACCCCCCCCCGGGTCTATTTCCTTATTTGGTCACTTCCTCCTCCCGAGGCTGACTACCAAGGTCCAGCTATCAAAGTATTAAAGTCCAGCAATCAAAATCCCCTCTTGGCTCACTTAATTGACATGCCCAATTAAAATTAGCCAAGTCATCCTAACACAGGCTTTCTGGGCCCCCCCCCCCTTTCTTTTATAAGCCGCCATTTTCCTATGGACCACATCTGTCTCCTCTCTATCCAGAGGCAGTCCTTTGTGCCTCAGAGGCAGATGTATCTTCCCCCTCTCCCTGTCCCCTTCCCCTTCTCCCTCATCCTCTCTCTCCTGTCTTTCTCTCTTATTCCTTGCCCTTTGTCCCCCTAGGACAAGTAAATTTCCTTGTCTCCTTGTGCTGAGTTTTTAAGTCTTGGGGTGTCTTGTGTCAACTTTGAGGTCCTTCGCTCTTGAGATTGCAAATGGAATGACAACTCTATCCAGAATTGGGAAAGGCCTATATGTTACAAAGAAATACATAGAACACCTACAACGAACATGGACACATTTTGTCCTTGCCCTAAAACCTACGAGATGCTTAATTCAAAAGTAGTGGGCTACTTTCTTTAGGGGAGGGTTATACATTCAGGCGGTGGCATGATTATCGCTAGTCGCTTTAAACCAGATTTGCAATAAGAATCGAGAGCAAATGGCAGAGGATCAAGATATAAGAAATGTGCAGTTTAGTGAGAAAGTGACCGCAAACCAGGGTTCAGGTTGCCAGCAACAACTATGACAACAAAAGCGTTCTGATAAAGTGGCTATCCTTATTGAAAACCCTGACCCCATGAAAGTGAGGCTGCACAGTCCACACTGGAACAACAGGAAGTGTCCCCCGCCCCCCATTGAAGGCACCTGTATATGAATATTCAGTCACTTAAAAGACTTTTGTTCAAAAGCAAAGTGCCTATAATTAAAAAGCTAATCATTGCCAGGCAGTGGTGGTACAGTGGTTGTGCACACCTTTAATCCCAGCACTTGGGAGGCAGAGGCAGATTGATTTCTGAGTTCGAGGCCAGCCTGGTTTACAGAGTGAGTTCCAGGACAGCCAGGGCTATGCAGAGAAACCCTGTCTCAAAAAACCAAGCTAATCGCTGTGTTCTGTTTGACAGGGCAACATATAGAAATGCTTTCCCATGTTTATCTGGGCAGATCCTCAGGGGTCATTGTAGCCTTGGGCCAACAAAGACTGGCTAGTTTTCAACCTGACCAGAATACTTGTTGTTCAGAGAGTTGGTTTTACAGGTGTCAGAATGCAAGAGGTCTGGATTAGGAGGGCCTACACTAAGTTTGTTGTTTGTTTGTTCAGGAAAACTAGGTCAGGCAGTGTGTAGCCAGATCAAATTCCTTGCAGTGAGCTTATGTTGGCTAGTGTTATGTCCAAACGGACACAAGCTAGTGTCATTTTAGAAAAGGAAACCTCCCTTGAGAAAATGTCCCCAGCAGACTGGACGGTGGGCAAGCCTGTAGAGCACCTTCTGGACTGATGTTTTAGATGTCAGTGAGCCCAGCCCACTGGAGGCAATGTCAGCGCTGAACTGATGGTCCCGGGTGCTATAAGAAAGCAGGCTGAACAAGAAATGGAGAACAAAAAATGGAGGATAATCCAGAAAGCAGTATCACTCCATGGCCTCTGCATCAGCTCCTGCCTCCAGAATCCTGCCCTGCTTGAGTTCCTGTCTTGACTTCCCTTTGTGATGGGGCTTTTATGTGGAAGAGTAAGCAAAGGGTCTGGAGAGATGGCTCAGTGGTTAAGAACACTGGCTGCTCTTCTAGAGGTCCTGAGTTCAATTCCCAGAAAGCACATGGTGGCTCACAACCATCAATAATAGAATCAGATGCCCATTTCTGGTGTCTCTGAAGACAGGTACAGTGTACCCATAAATTAATTAATTAATTAATTATTAAATCAATAGATTTTTTTTAAAAGCGTAATTGAAAATAAACTTTTCCTCCCTAAGTTGCATTTGGTCATGATGTTTTATCACCTCAATGGAAACCCCCCGCACCAAGACAGACCTTCTGAATGGGCTACCCATCAAGCTTTTAGAGTAAAGCCCGAGTTGTGGTGGAACCCCGGGGATATTGAATGTGATGCCTGTGAAAGAAAGGTTTAGGCAGCGAGTAGAGCTGGCTCCGGAGAGATCGTGTATGCTGCAGGGGAGTGACCATATGGATAGGGCTGTCAAGTTTGCTGGCATTCCCACCATGACACCACACGCCCCAGTTTCTGAGCATTGAGTTACTGGATTCGATGTTTGCCTTGGGATTTCAGACTTGCTTGGCTCTAATCTTTCAGTATCTCTTACAGCTCCTTTGGGAACAGAATGTTTACTCTCTGCCTTGTGTATTGGCAGTCTGTAACCTGTTTTGTTTTTGTGTTTTATAGGGTCTCACAGTTAAGAAATTGCCTCGAATCTCAGCAGAGACTTTAGACCGTAGCACAATGTCGCTACTGTCTAGAACATGAGGAGCTCTCGGCGTGGGATTAAACATTTTTTTAAGCATTTTTTTCATTATGAGATGACCATGAACCTTTAGGGATCAGGGACAGAATATTATGATTGAATCAGAGGTGGCCCCTACAGGCTCACTTCTGAAAGTTTGGTTTCAACTTGCCAGGCTATTTTGAAGGCTTTGAGGCTTTTAGGGGGTGGTGCCCAAATGACAGAAGGGAACGACTAGGAGCCATACCTACAGCATGCTTTCCAGCTTAGCACGGAAGTACAATATTACCTATCGTACCTTCTAGTACTTGTTAATGCAATCCCATTCAGAAAAGTTTTGTAGAGACCTGGGAGCATATCAGTTGAGCACACAGGAACGACAGCAAGAAATGCAGGACTCTTTCCCGATATCTTCAAGGCAGTAGACATTGCAGCTAATGAAAAGACACAGCAATTCACTGGTTCTCCCCCAACACACACCTATTATGGATTAGATGCTATCAAACATGCAATTAAGCCACATAACTGACACCTGAAATAAACAAAGTCTAGGAATGCTTTCAACACTAACCAGAAATACGATCCTGCCATTAAAATAATCTCTATTTAAAGGCGGGGGGGCAGGGGGATGGCTGAATTTTATTATAAAGCTCCATGTTGCAAGTGAGAGTTAAAAAAGTTCCTGTAAAGTTGAAACAATGGTCAGAATTGTCCTTGCTTCCCCACAGATACATATGTGAACACAAACATAATGTTTGCCTACCTTCATAGACCTGGTATTACGGCATTACAAACTAACAAACAACCTTCAAGATTTCACTGTGCCCAGCTAACACATGGTACCATTACCAGTTTCTGGTAGATTAAATTGAAAGTTCAATTATTCCCTTAAATACTTGGCAATTTTTTGGTTTCAGTGAGAGACCCTGTCTCCAGGGAATAAGCTGGATAGTGACAGAGGAAGACACATGATGTCCTCCCCTGGCCTCCATATGGACTAGCATACTAGCACACTCAAATGCACATAGGCCACACATTTGCTTATAACATATACACGGGCATGCGTGCCCACCCACATGCACACACACACACACACACACACAGAGAGACAGAGAGACAGGGAGAGAGACAGAGAGACAGAGAGACAGAGAGAGAGGCCCCAGTAACCTACTTTCTTTACGCTGCTTTCCAGTTTCTGCCACCTCCCTATGACACTGTCAGTTTATGGACACAGGACTCAGTCATTCTTGGGTGTTGAATGAAATCCTCTGAACACAGCTGCCATGACCATCTTAATCAGGCCAGCTGTGACTACCTGAGTGATTGAGACTGTAGGTGTTCCCTTGTAGAAGCCTTGGGTATGGAAGGTGCTCAAACCTTCACACAATATCCCAGCCGCTCCTTCCTACTTCCGAGGCAGCTAGCTGTATGCGATTCTGTCCTGACCGCATGGGAGGTTATAGACTATGTAGCATGTTAACCGTATGGTTAACAGCAGCAGGGATTCCATCTTTATAGCTATAGAGACACTGTCATCCACACTGGGATGAGACTTTTGGTGGTGCAAATGCTTTGGGGTTACCACTGCTCCTGAAAGCAATCCTTCACCCATGCTATACAAGTAAGCCCAGTAAACTGGTTCACCAAGCTACACCAAGATGGAAACGTTACTTTGGTCTGTCATGAGTCTCCTGTTTGCGGTGAGTACACATGCATTTGTGTCTCCTCAGGAACAGCTCAGGCTCCTCTTCCATCCCCCTCCCCCTCCCCC
>NW_021621071.1:9942854-9950476 GCF_004785775.1 Grammomys surdaster | reverse complement strand
CCCTCCCCCTCCCCCTCCCCCTTCCCCTCCCATCAGTTGGCAAGATGCTGCACATGAGCCTTCAGGCTTGAATTTCCCATTCAAACCACAACATCAACAATTCCAAATCTTCATGAGGAGAAAATCAAGTGAACTAAAAGCTTTAAAACCTGTGGTCTTGGGAACAGGAGAGGTAGGCCAGCAATTAAGAACTGAAGCATGCATACTGCTTTTGTAGAGGACTGGTGTTCTGTTCCTAATACCTAAGCCAGGATGCTAACAATCATCTGTAACTCCAGCTCCTGAGGGGAACGAATGCTTCTGGCCTCCTTGGAAACCTTCAAGCAAGCACACGCACACGCACGCACACACACACACACACACACGCACACGCACGCGCACGCGCACGCGCACACGCGCACACGCACACGCACACGCACACGCACACGCACACACGAGGGGGGAGGGGAGAGGGGGACAGAGACCAGACACACAGACAGAAACAGACAGACAAGCACATATATCCATAAACATAGAACTTAAAAGAAGTTTTAAGAATCTTTTTTAGAAAATGTGTCTAAAAAAAAGAAATCCCTATACACCAGTTGAGATAAACGTCAATTAAGTCTTACATTGAAATAGAAGTGTACCTTAAGTGAGAGTGTTGACCTAGCCTGTGCAAGGTCCTGTTACTGTGTGACAGAACTTTTACTGGGGAGATGTTACACATGTCCACTCTCCAGAAAAGAGAGCCCACAACAGACCAAAGTGTGAATATCACCAAAGTCCAACTTGGTGAACCAATGTGTTCTGTTAGAATAACTTAAAAAGTATGGGTGAGGGGTTACTTACAGGAGCAGAAATGACTCAAAGACAGCTGCTTCACCAAAGCCCACCCCAGCATGGGCGACAGCTCACAAAAGCTGGGAAACCTGGAGCTCACTTCACAGTCTGCAGGCAGCTAAACAGGTTGGAGAGTGTCCCTTCCAAGTGACTCTGATTTAAGCTTCTTCCAGGAAGCTAAGCTGGTTTCTGACAGCAAGGGACCTAGTGAACCTAGTCAGTTTTAGGGACTTCCTGAAGCTATTTTGAGTTGTTTACCTTCCTGCTTAAGGAGCTTCCAACCAGAAGTGAAAGGTTTTAATCTAGGAGACAACTGTTAAACAACACCTAAAGATGACTGAGTAATTAGTACTCAGAACAAAATCTGCTGAGAGTTCTAAATCTCTTCTAATGTATTTGAACTGTTGTGATTTAATCATAAGGACTGTTAATGGAATGATGTCATCAACCCACCCAGTCCCTCCCCAAGAGCGAGTTCATAGTGCAGATAGATAAAGCTATTTTTTTAACTCGTAGAGAAAAAATGAAGTTTTACGTCTTTTATGAAAGCTGTAACAGAACGAGCCACCACAGATGAGAAAAGGATTCATGTGACTTCTGCACAGGGGACTTTGACCTGCCCTGAGTCGTCCTCCATCTCTGCCCTGGCGATGTGTAAGTCCCTGCTGTGCTTTGGATGAGAGTGAATTCAGCAAGCCTGCTGCTTCTGTGCCCGTCTGCCCGTTCCCTCCAGGCAATTCACAAGGATGGGCTTTAAGGAAACACATTAGTGGGTATTTGTATTACCATTTCATTCACATGTAATGCAAGTTTAAAATGAATCAAAACTGCTAACAACCTTGTAAAACTAGATTTCAAGGGACCTCCGTGAAAGAATTCCAGAAGCCCTCTGAGAAGCCTGTGTGTAAACCAAATACGTTAAGAACAGTTCTGGATTACTGATTTCCCGTTGATTAGTTGACACTGTCCTGAGTGGAAGTCTGCATCTCCCAGACACTTTGGCTCTTTGGCAGCCTCTGTTACCCAGCGACTTTCAAAGCAACTTTTTAATCAAATAAACAAAACTTTCCCCTGTGTGTTTTAAAATCATTAGTCTGCACCAAAAGAACACAGTCGTCCCCAAACTTAGTGCATTTGGCACTTAGAATTCAAGATTTTCCTAACCTAAGATGTTTGAGAGAGATAAGGTACTTTACTTCACTGGTAGCAGTGAAGTCTGTGTCAGCCTGACAACAGAAAGCCCTGTGGTGACTGAACCATCTACCTAGACCTTCACTTTTTACTATTGACTACCATACTACTATACAAGAATTATGTGTATTTTGTGGGCATGGTATATGTATATGTATATATGTATTGTATATGAATATGTATATGTACATGTATATGAATGTGTATGTGTATATGTATATTGTATATGATATGTATGTATATATGTATATATGTGTGTGTGTACTGTATGTGTGACAGAAATTTCCTGCTCAATGTATTTGCAGCGAGAGCCCTGTCATTGGATGGGGAAGACAGAGGCGGAGCTAGGAGTTGGGTGGAGAGAAGAACGAGAGAGGAGGGAAGAGGAGGAGCAGGAGGAGAAATGAGATGGCAGCAGATGCTACCCTTGTGTCTCTAGCAATCTCAGGTAGTTATTCATATCAAGGTTAGATAATTGAGATAACAATTCTAATTGTGTGGACATCTTGTGATATATATATATATTTGAGTATTTGTCGATATATAAATCTATTAGGGTAATCCTAAGCTTTAGAGTTTTACTTTACTGGGTTACTGGGTATTGTTATATCTAACCTCAAGGATGGTGGTTATTGTCTGCGTTAAGCTAAGCACCATGGGAGTAGCGGAGTTGGCCCAGGGGCCATGCCTAGAGCCATGGAGTCCACGGAGCTGACTGGCAGAGGCAGCAACCACACCAATGTTTGGTGGGTCTTAGGCTCGCACCACTGGCTAGCCAGTGCCACTGTTAGTACAGGAACTTAGAGCCAGCAGTCAGGAGGCTGCTGTTTTTTCTAATATCTCCCGCTACATGTATGTATGTATGAGTGTGCACGTGTATATATATATACATATATATATATATATGTGTGTGTGTGTGTGTGTGTGTGTGTGTGTAAAGTTTTCTGATTAAATGAGAATAATTAAATAATTAACACTCCTGCCTTTTCGTTTCTCTGTGTTTGGAGCCCTGGGCTCTTCTGTAGAATTCTTCATAAAGTACCATGTGTGTTATTGTGCGCTGTCACTATCCCAGTGTGGTGTCCAATGGCAGTATTTGGTCTTTGTATTTTTATTTTGGAACCTGTCATCCACCTCCCCATGTCTGTGTGTCTTTCCAGACTCACTATTATTCGTTCTAGTTGAGTGGGCAGCATCTAATCCTGTTTCCTAGAACCTCCTGCAAAGTTATCTTCTGCAGCAGGCCAGCCTTCCTAACTAAGGACTTCCATTGCTGCACACACACAGCCTCCATCACAGGAGCTGTTGATCAGGTCTCTCTGCAGCTCCAGCCTGTCACCCCTCCCATCTCACTTCCGGAGACACTTCCCAGTCCAAATGATGAAAATCTCTCCAGACACCCAACACCACCAGCTCATCTAATCTGGATATTCCCAGGATTTTTCTTCCTCCCCTTGGGTATCGATTTGCCTCAAAGAATGACTATTTTCTGCAAAGTCAGTGCTAGCCACTAAATAGACTGACAATAAATGACTCAAAGCCAGTAGGTGATTTAAAAAAATGAGATCACTAGTTCTGTCCGAGGCATCAGACCAAAAGAAGAAATAATCTCATGGTAAGCAAAGAGGCCTGTTTGAGGACTTGAAGGCAGGCCTTACATCTTCAATAGAGCTATCAGAAAGCAGTGTTCCCACAGGGAAGTCAACCCCCATTCACTCAGGCCCTAGTTGCCATGTGGGTACAGCTTGAGTCTCAAGTCTTGACCGTTTTCAGGTTCCCTTTGTATCCCCTGAGATCCTAGAGTGACTCATTGACACACTTCTGATCACCAGACCCTATTTTTTTTTTCCTTTCTGTCTCAAATACAGCTTGGCATCTGACCTGAGTCTCTGGTTCTCTAGTCTGTCCACCAGCCTTTGCCATGTCCTATGTGTTTACTTGGTAAGAGAATATCCACAAAGAGAAAGAAAGGTTGTGTTCAGACTTCTCACCCACGCAATGGCTTTATGATTCATGAGAAGCTTCTTTTCCAGAGGCTGTATCTACCAGGAGTGCTAAAACTCGTTTTCTAGTCTAAAATCTTAAGCACTGCGGCTGGAATGGAATCTGAGATAAGACGGCATTTTTACATTGAATTTTACATATTTTCCCATCTTAAATAAATGCTGTACTTTTCGTGTATAATTCTGCGTAGAGATGTAAATTCTAAAACCAGAACGTGCCTGGTTTGGTGGCACATGCCTGTAGTTCTTGCACTTAGGAAGCAGAGGTAGCAGGATCACTGCAGATTTTGAGACCAGCCCATTCTATATAGGGAGCAGCAGACCAGCCGAGAGTATGTATTCTCGAGAAAACAAAACAAAATTTCCATCATCTTTTAAAAATACACATGCAATATATTCCACAATGCTTGCATTCCATTTTCTGCCCATGTGCTCCTCTCAGGGGAATGCATAGCTTAACAAAACTGCTCTCCTGGGTTTTACTTAACAACGACATAACTAAAGCCTACATGAAGAAAACGTTAGCTTCAATGAGAAATTGAAAATTCTGCCTGCAAATAGTCCTGTAAAAGTTTACAGTCCATCCTAACCATCAAGGATATTTTCCATAACTTTAGGGTTTGATAGTAAAAATATATCTACACACATCTGTGTGTTTCTAGTCACAAAGCACTGAAGTAAAATAAACATGCTTGTCCAAATACGGTTGCGTTTTGGTCAACGTTTTGCTTAATATTTTGAGAAGAGCTTTGTGAAGATAAATTTCTCACAGCCCTGGATGTTATACGGATGCTCACGGTGCCACCTATTGGCCATTTGTCAAATGACTCTTGACAACAAGGTCTGGCGAGGAAAGTTTGGCTTGGGCAGCTTCAGAGGTCCCCGGTATGCCAAGAACATCTGGTTTCTTTTCTACCAGGATATATCCAAGCTGCTGTTTCAGCTGACCAATAGGCACCTCATCTTTGAGCCGAGATAGCTCCCTCAACACAACAGGTGAACATTTCCCTGCAGTTGGACACCTTCTGCTGGTCCGAACGACAATGATAAGGCTGGTTAACTACATCTTTGTGATTATCTCATCTAAAGACCGCTGTTCGCAGCACAGTCAATACGATGCGGAAAGAGATGTCAGGTGCTCTCGTCAAAACGGTACAAAGACCGCAGAGAGAAGTCCAGAACTCAGAGGGGCTCCATGAGCGTGCTGGAGCAGGATGGGCTTGTTCAACGCAGCTGAAGACATGTCCACCGAGCCTTTTTTACCCGAGACACAGAAAGCATTAAGCAATTAGTGGAAGGGACAAGCTTTGCTTATGGAAAGCAAACGATGTCTTAAAAAATATTGCCAAAAGGACACATGCTAAACAGGGAGGTGATAAGGGAGGAAGGCTTTGGACCTGACGTTTGAGAGTGATCCTCGAGAAAGAACGTGCTAGAAAGACTCTGTGAGGATGCACACATCTCCCGCAGCTGCAGTAACCCTGTGATTCATGGAGGGGAGAGAGACCCCCACCCTAACACTTTGCAGTATAAAAAACTGCCAAGGACTGGCTTCAGAGCTATCCCAGCTGTTGTTTAACCCAGGATGGAGCAACCGTAGTCTTTTTACACGCGGGGGTCATTCACAGCTCAGGAAGTGTCCTGTAGGTCTCTGAGTGGAGACCACCGGATTGTATTTCTAAAATCTCTTTTTGATTAAAAAAATCTATAGAGAAACTATTTTCCCAGAATTACATTAAATTCCAAACCGGTGTGCATGTTGAAGCTAAAAATCCAAACTTCTGAGAGAGAAGAGGGTCTCTCTTGAACTAAATATCAACTTAATCCCTTGCAAAAACTATGGTTTTTCTGAGGTCTTTAAAATAAAAATGATTATGTAAAGCCATTGGAAGACATTGGGTATCGACAATGGTCCATATGCTTTTTACATCAAACCCGGAACTATTTGCATATCCTTAAAATATTCATATGACTCGTGCGCGCAATAGAATCAGACACTGCTCATTTCAGCGGCAAGTTTCTTCTTAGAAGAAAGAAAGTAGACAAAGAAAGTAGACATGGGAAGGGCTTAGGTGTTTTCCAGAGTGTGTAGTATAAAGTCCTGAGTCCTGACAGAAATCGGAAGCAACAGGTCCTAGGGTCTACCAGACCGTTCAAGTGGTAAAGGCGGTCCGTGTGCAAAGCTGATGACCCGAGTCTCATTCACAGAACCCACATGCAATTGGAAGGAGAGAACTTACTGTGTGAAAGTGTTCTCTGGCCTCTACATGCATATCCTGTCCTTGGGTATGCCCACTCTCTTGTGTGTGTGTGCGTGCGTGTGCATGTGCGTGTGCATGTGCGTGTGCATGTGCGTGTGCGTGTGCGTGTGCGTGTGCGTGTGTGTGTGTGTGTGTGTATGTCTGTGTGTGTGCTTGGGGGAGAGATGAATGGTCAAACTACATGTCTTAGTTAGGGTTGCTTTGCTCTGAGAAAACACTATGACCAAGGCAACTCAGGGAAGAAAGGGTTTATTCAGCTTAAGCTTCCACATCGATGTTCATCTTTGATGGGAGTCAGACAGGAACTCAGGGCAGGAACCTGGAGGCAGGAGTTGATGCACACACCTCGGAAGGGTGCTGCTTACTGCTCTCCTTCCCCTGACTTGCTCAGCCTGCTTTCTTAGAGAACCCAGGACCACCAGCCCAGAGATGGCCCCACCCACAATGGGAGGGCTCCCCCATCAGTCACTGATTAAGAAAAAATGACCCACAGGTCGCCTCTCAGATGACTTCAGCTTGGGGCAAGATGATATAGAACTATCCAGAGCACCACATTGTATGAAATTCTCAAAGAATTAATAAGATAGTATATTTTTATAAGACAGACACTTTTAAAAAGGAGATGTAATCAATTCAAATCATAAAAACAACAAAAGTTTTACATCATTTTATTTAATATATGTATATAAATATATACATACATATATAAATATATGCATACACATACATATATAAATATATACATATATACATACATATACATATCCAGTGTTACAAAAGTGATCTAGAGAAAAAAATGTTTCTGCAATACTGAAGACTGTCACAATTTGTCTGAAGCCCATGACTCCGAGTGAAACATTTTATTTTTCTACCTGAGATGTCTGAGCTATAAAGTTAGCCTGTTAGAAAAAGTTAAATCTTCAATAGCAAATCCCAGACAAAGGGAAACAAGACAGATTTTTGTGAATTGCAAATTATAGAGAAGAGAACACTAGATAAAATGTCTCTGTTTCCTGTTCTCCTTGTCAGGGTCCAAACCTGGTTGGTAGGATCCCTGTCTTTTCAAGCCGATACTTCAACATAACAGGGAGGTGGGTTGAGAGTCGCATCCTTTGAAGATCTTCACTATGTCTCAAGAGTCCTAAAGAAACCAAGCTATTGTCGGGGTTGCTTTCACAGGAAGGAGTCCGTCTTGTCCCACTAGAGCACGAGAAAGGGCGCTGACCCAGGAGACCTGTTCCTCCTGAGTCAGGGCCTCGACTGCATTTGCAGTGGCCAGCCACAGAATATCTTTGCAGGAGAGAGAGAGAGAGAGAGAGAGAGAGAGAGAGAGAGAGAGAGAGAG
>NW_021621071.1:9908134-9942844 GCF_004785775.1 Grammomys surdaster | reverse complement strand
AGAGAGAGAGAGAGAGAGAGAGAGAGAGAGAGAGAGAGAGAGAGAGATCCTGAGTGGCCATTGCTGGCTTTGAAGGACATGAAAGTCTCTGACTTTTCCTTGACTACCTCTCCTATTACATCCCAGGACTCTGCATCTAAACAGTGAGAGGTTTTGAGTTCATTGAAGAAACAGTCAGGAAACATGAAGAGGCAAGGAGTATCCAGATAAGAAGGATGCAGAAGAGAGAAGGTGGGGATAGGAGGCCACAATGGGGATGAACTGTAGGAGTGGAGAGAGAAAATGTAAGGCTGGAGGGAGGAAAGAAGAGGGTAGGACAGGAGGAAGAAAGAAAAGCCAGAGAGAAAGCAGAGACGGGAACGGGGAGGCAGAGAAGAGAAAATAGGAAATCGATGCCCCCCAAAATGGAGGTGGGGTTATGGTAGAGCAGAATCCTGGAGAGGTTGTGGCTTGGAAATAATAAAAACATTATCCAGCTATTCAGAAACTTGGTAGGTCAGAGCTGGAGGGGAAAAAAAAAGCACAGGATATCTCATCTTAGCCTTTGGAGTGCAGATTCTGACACAGCAGCCTAGAAAAAGTAATAACTAAACAGACGTGAGAAGAAAGTGGACAGAAACAAGACGAACAGACACTTAAGGGCGGCCCCTTGAAATAGAACATTTGGCCAGCAAACTTAGACTGATGTCCTGCTCTGGTCTTTGTGCTGGGAGTGGACGCCCCGTGTCAGGAAGTGGTCTGTGTCTAGAAAGAATTCGGAAGCAGCCTCTGTTCAGCATCCTCTGATGTCATGACTTGATCTGAAGTGAATTCCCAGTGCAACTGACAGCTTCGTAATCAAATACGAGTATCACAATCAAAAGAGCAATAATCACAAAACCTAACCTCTCTGTTATTGAGAGGAGAGTAGGAGTTTGAACTCTGGGGTCCGGTTGCCTGGGGTTGGGGGGGAGGGGTCTCTGAACCCCTGGCTGTATGACCTTGCAGAATCGTCTCTTCCCTCTCAGCTTCCCAGTCCGTAGACTGAAACACTGAGTATTTCGCTCCCAATAGTGCTCTGAGAATTAAGCTGAATAAGCTGGGTAGTGTGTTGAGTGCAGTGCCCGGCACCCAAACACCAACAGAGTTTGTATGGTCCTTGCTGGCTTCTGGGAACATTAACGCTACTCCTGCATTCTGGTTCTTCCCATTTTCCTAAGCTGTTCAATGGCGAGATGCTCTTGGCATGAATGAAGGAGACTGCCTGGCATCAGGCAATTTCAAGCTTCTCTCTGAGAAGAGTCGGTCACTCAGTGGGGTTTTTCCAGCATTGCTTACCTATATTTTTGAGACCTAAATATTTGGTTCCCAGTCTCAGGAAGGATAAACTTAGCAGCCCCCACTAAGTGCTATTTCTTCCACAAGGAAAATAGAATGTTTAGTTGTGATTCTATCTCCTTAGCTTACTCGTGGGAAAACTAACTTGGTTGCTTTTCCGTTTGAAACAGCTTTGTGTCCATGCGAGTGAGGTACTGCTCCCTCTGTGACCACTCTGGTGGCTTTCATGTCACTTCAGAGTCCTCGTTTATTACAGGAAGTGAAGTAGATCAGTGGAGAGGCTGATTAGAATCTCTGTTAGAGCCAAGTGGATAGAAATCAGATTAGGGACTGTGAGTGTGTCTTTAAGTCACTGCCCTTGACTGAACCAATTACACATAAGTATACTTCCTTCTCCAAAGTACAGCAGTGAGCAGAGAGTCGGGAAAAAAAAGGTTCTCACACGGAGAGTGGTAAGCAATCGATATTGGCTTTTTGCATACAGGCTTACAGACAGACAGACAGATAGACAGACATACACATATACATACCCCAAACACACCACACACACACCATACACATACACACACCCCAAACACACCACACACACACACACAAAACACACCACACACACACAGAAACAAACACAGGCACACACAGGCACCTCTCTCTCTCTCTCTCTCTCTCTCTCTCTCTCTCTCTCTCTTTCTTAGACACACACACACACATACATACACTAACACATAGGCACACACAGGCACCTCTCTCACACACATATACTCACACAAAAACACAAGCACACACTCTCACATACACAGGGACACACACACTCACAGGAACATACACACAAGCATAAACCGGCACCTCTCTCTCCACCCCCCTCACACACACACAAGCACACACAAACTGGTACACACACAGTCTCTCACACATACATAGAGACACACAAACACAGGCATACATGGGCACCTCTCTCTCTGTAGCACACACATAAGCACACACACTCTCACACACAAACACAGGCATACATAGTTTTTCTCTCTTTTTCACACACACACATGTGCACACACACACAAGCACACACAAACTGGTATGCGCACACACACACACACACACAGGCTCACACACAGGGAGAGACACAAACACAGGCATCCAATTGCATGCATGATTTTTTTTTCCAGGAAATGTGGCATTTTGTATCCATAAAACTCCTCCAGATGTTCTTGGGTCTGCTTTGCAACGGCAGGGAGCTATTTGTGGCAAGCTTTCTGAATGGCAGGCGCTTGGCTGGCAGTTTTGCATATGTGATTTCATTTAACTTTCACAACCAAGTATGTGGCACGGATACTGTTGCCCTCTTTAAGATGATAAAACTTTGGGGTGGAGAATAATATTGTCAGTCATAATCGTTACATTTGTGGCATTTCCATGTGCTAAGTGGTTTTACACATCTACTTCATTTGATCTTTGCAGTAGTTTAGCAGAGGATGTTTGTCCTCCTTTCAGGGGTGAGAAGAATATGGTTCATAATTATGACCAGTTTGCAATAGCTACCACTTCTTGTATACTAATTATGCACTGGGCACCGTGTCATGGCTTTTAAATTCGACACATTGTGTTTTGTAATTATTACAACCTAGTGGATTAAATCTTATCCTATACACTTTACAAGCAAGAAAACGAGAGCACAGTAAGGCAGACAACCTGCCCAATGTCATTCAAATAAGGATAGACAGCCAAGATTTCACCCAAGAATTCAGCGATTGCTGCAGCATGAGCACTGAGTCTGCCTCAGACACTGAACCTGCTTTCATTTCTTTTTAAAATTTTGCTTCTCTCTTTTTTAAAGTAGTCTAATTGATATAATAACAAAACGCTCCAAATCTACAAAACACTGATTAAAAAACAATTTGAAAGGGGCTTCCAGCTGTTCAAATAGCCACAGTGTGGCTACCCAAAGAAATAATCACAGTGCCAAGTTACAACCCGTTGGATAAATAGCAATTCATAAGTCTACACAGATGTGAATGAATGAGAGGAAAAAAATTACTCCTCAAGGTGAAAAGCCAGTCAATAAGTAGAGGAAGAATAACACGGTTAGAGCGCCACCATATGGCCATCTCTGGAGCAATACTTAGCTCTGATAAGAAACCTCAATCAATGGAAGCCAAACCTAACAGGCAGAATTGGAATAAGATTTTTATAGACTCGACATACCTACAAATTATTTATTAATAACAAGAGGGGGAAAGAATTTTATAGTGGAGAGACCAGGCAGGCACCCCAGTCTTAATTCAAGACATTAAAGTTAACCTTCCGATAGCAAGAAAAACAGACATCACAGGTCCATGAGATGCTTTGTTGTGAATGCAGTGTCCATGGTACTTCAGACAAACAGGCATGCTGGACTCTAAACACACCAGAGAATCCAGTGGGAGAAGCAAAAACTAAGGGGCAACTCTACAAAATTAAATATGTGGCAAACGTTCAAAACTTCAAGCTGATGGAAAGACAAAGGACCCGCTCCAAAAGAAAGAGTCTAGAGACTGTTTATACAAGAGGTGCCTTCGATTGGATGTGTTGCTGGAGAATTGGCAGGGTGTGAATGGACTATCTGGGTGAAGTGGATGGCGCCGTTGTATCCTGTCTTACAAGTCCTTAAGTTTGAAATCTGGCAAATAGGAATATACCTTTGAAAAGCCCAGTCACTTTCTTTGTGGTCTTGGGGGTAGGGGTGGGGAATGAACCCCAGGATTTTCGTTTAGTTGTGGGAAAGGGGGCTACTTTAACTGTTTGGTTTGGATGGTGAACAAGATGGTATTGATTAGGTGATCAATAATCAGGAGTTTCCTTTTTCTTTTCAACCTGCTCATGGATGCCTTGGGTCTTGCTTCTCAAGGTGAACATGTAACGGTGTTAGAAACATTCTGGAAGCTTCTTTTGTGGTGCTTTAGAAACATTCCGGAAGCTTCTTTTGTGGTGCTTTCCTTGGGTGGCTTGGTAATAGACTTGGGGATGGTTGTCCCTCAAGGTGAGACTTTTCAACATCAGGCTCTGTAGAGGTATTCATGGCATTCTTCTGGCGATCTGGTGTGTTTTCATTTAAACGAAGGAATCTGTAGACATTGGTAAGTAGCTCCTTTATTCTGGTAGTTTCTGCTTCAAGTTAAGTGAAGGTCACCCTGTCTTGTCTTGGTGTCATTGTTCCTGAGGTCTCAGACCTCTGACATTCAGGAAGCTGGCATCCATCCCTTCCTTAAGACACAGGGAGACCCATGAATGGGACCACGAAAGAGGAACTCTACAGACTAAAGATGGACAGTAAAGTCAGTGAGGCTGGAGATAGCCAGCCTGAAGATAACCAGGCTCACAGATCAAGCATCTGCTTTCAAAAACATCGGTGAGGTCTCAAAACTAGGGAAGAAATTGGTGACTAGCATAAATGTAGGGATAAAAGCACCATCCTAAAAAAAAAAAAAAAGGCACAGATGTTCTATATACTTTACAGGTATCCAACAGATCTCTTATTTGAATAGACAGCATAAGATAGGGAAACACAGTGAAAATATGTAGAATATTTGAAAGCATGATCACCATGAATAACTCATGGACATTGTGGAGATTCCCAGACAGGGCTGGGCCTCACAGGTAGCTGGGAATGGAGAAAACAGTTTGTGTTTCTCTCTGTGCCTCTCCTTATTTCTTTGTCCTTTGTCCTTCCCTACCCCTGTCCCCCCCGTACCCCCCCCCCCCCCCCCCCCCCCCCCCCCAGTCCTTCCTCACCTACTGCAGTTTCTGCAAAGCACAGAACAGTTTCCCAATGTGGTACAATATAAATTCCATTTTTTGTACAATGTTTGAAGTCCTTTGGGAATTGTAATGCATCTTAACAAGGCTTTAACAGACAAAGCACACAGCTACTCACACCAGGGATAAATAATATATATATATTTTAAATCCAAAGAACTTGAAGTTGGCTGGACGGGAGCAAACTTTTCCTCCTTATGTAGAGAGGGTATAGAATCCGTTCTCTGTCAAACTTTTCCTTTCTCTTGTTAGATGTTTTCCTAGCCCTGCTGGAGTCCTTTTTTTTTTTTTTTTTTTTTGGTTTTTCGAGACAGGGTTTCTCTGTGTAGCCCTGGCTGTCCTGGAACTCACACTGTAGACCAGGCTGGCCTCGAACTCAGAAATCTGCCTGCCTCTGCCTCCCAAGTGCTGGGATTAAAGGCGTGCACCACCACCACCCAGCCTGCCCTGCTGGATTCTTACTGTCCGGTCTCACTACATGAAGGAAGTCTGACTGAGGTGTAGACAAAGCTATAGGCTGTTTCACTGTGTTCTATTACCTTCTCTTGAACATCCTCATATTCTGGTATCTGTCTTTTGTAACCTTCGGTTTTAGTTTAATGAGTGAGTGGTGGGTGGTTGGGGGGTTATCGGGGAAACATATATTGGAAGTGACAGTGACTGTTTTTAAAGAACAAAACAAAATTTTTGAAAAATGTACCTGATAATTAAGTCTCTCTGGGAGGCCATATGTTGATCCAGGTGTGGGGCGTTTGTTTATAAAGAAGTTTTTTTTTTTGAAAGCTGGCTACACTTACAGATGATCTCTGTAAGGTTGGTCTCCTTTACCTAAATTTAAGTTAAACCACTTGATTTCAATTAAATAAAACCATGGCATATTCCATAGAAAGTATTCCCAGGTCTGAAACTGCTACAGTAACTCATCTCAGCTTATGAAACGTTATCAAGGGGGTGGAGAGCCGACTCAGGGTTTAAGCATACTAGCTCCTCTTGTAGAGACCCAGATTCAATCCCCAGCACCCACATGGCAGCACACAGCCATCCGTAACTCCAGAACCATGGATTCTGTTGCCCTCTTCCGGCCTCTGCAGGCATTTGATGCTTGTACCACACAGACATACCTGCAGGAAAAACACCAACACACATAAAATAAACAACTCTTACAAACAAACAAACAAACAAACAAACAAGCAAAGGAATCACTATTCCGCTTCCAATTGGAAGGAAAAAAAAGACTATGTGTGTACACGTTTATAAAAGTACAAAATATTTCTGAAAGGACATACGGGAGGCTGTAATTGATCATATGTGAGAAAGTGGTCAGGGTTTGGTATGGCAGGAGAGAAACATATTTGTTGTATGTATCTGAGTTTATTATGTATATTTCTGCACATTAAATAGAAAGAAAATATCTCAGCAGGTAAAGTGTCAAGATCAGAAGCAAGAGGACCTGGGATTTGATAACCAGATCCCACAACCAAATTCTGTATCATAATACCTGCCAGTAACCCCAGCTCTGTGGGAAGGAGCTTCCTGAAGTCCACTGGCCAGCCAGCTTAGCCAAATTTAGGGGTCAGGTTCAGTGGCATATCCTGTCTCAAAAAATAAAGGAGGCAGCTGGAGAAATGGCTCAGCACTGAAGAGCACTGGCTGCTCTTCCAGAGGACAAGGGTTCAATTCCCAGCACTCTCATGGTGGCCCTCAACTGTATTAACTCCAATCCCGGTACCAGGGTCTGCACCCCCATGCATGTATACATGCAAGCAAAACACCAATGTACATAAAATAAAAATAAATAAAAGAATTAAAAAAAATAAAATTAAAGTGGGATGTTTTAGTGGGTAGAGGGGCTTGCTGCCAAGTTTGATGATCTGAGTTCAATCCCTGGGGTCCATGTGGTAAAAGGAGAGAGACCATTCCTACAAGTCATCTCTGAACTCTTCTGCCCTCCGCGCATGCATTGTGTCACATGCAAATGTAAAAAAATAACAAATATATGTTTCTGATGCAGTACACTGAGAGCAGTAAAGGAATGATACTAGATGCCTACTCTGGTCTCCACAGACTAGTGCTCACGTGTGCACAAATATCTACCCACACACATCTACACTGACAAGAACATAGGCCACACAAACAACACACATACACTGAACAAAAGTTAAAGGAAGAAAGGAAAGGGGAAGAAAGAACTCTCCTCTAGTCCCATTTTTAGAAGCGAGTGTGTCTCACTGACATGAGGTTGCCCATTGGGCCATATGACTTTATTCTAATCCGAGTGCTGACTGTCGACTTACTTCAGGTCCCTGAGCCTCCATCACCAGCCGTCCCTTCTGTGAGGTGCACATCACTCATGCCGTCCATGGTTACCCTGGAGATTAATGAGGCTGACCTGGCCTTAAGAACTGCGAAGAATCGAATGGTCAGCTGTTTGCTCTTTTTCCTCTCTGTCACGTTCACAGGTTGTAGACAAACCTGAGACATGCAGTACCTCCCCATGTCAGGCAAGAGGGTCTTAGCAGCAGATCTCAACCCAAGGTCCTAACTGGGACATTGCCTGGGGACATGGAATGAAAGCAAAGGAGGAGGAGGAGGAGGAGGAGGAGGAGGAGGAGGAGGAGGAAGAGGGGGAGGAAGAGGATGAGAAGGAGGAAGAGGAAGAAGATGAGAAGAGGAGGAGGAAAAGGAGGAGAAGGTAGAAGAGGAAGAAGAGGAAGACGGAGAAAGTTAACTCGACCTTACTACTTGAAAGCGTACCATTAAATTTCCCTCTTTTATGTCCTGGTGACTAGGAACTCCCTAGCAGTCTGAATATGGACGATATTTACATCTCATCTGCTATTACTTTGTAGGGAATTAGTTTAAGCAATTAAAATCCTCCCCTCCCCCCTACCACCCATAAAACAGAGGGCTGTGAAGGAAGGGGCCAACTAGCTGCTTCCACTCCAAACTGAAACTTGATGCAATTTTAGTAATTGCTTCCTCAAGACTCTCTACTGCCATCTGTGGGGCATTTCCAGGTATTACCTCACAGACTCCCTGCTGACAGCAAGACAATAGAGAATTGGGAGATTTGAGGGGACAGGACCTGTGGCCTACAGGACTGTGAGAAATGCCTCTAAACAGACTTCTGGGTCCTTCCAAAGGCTGACACTGTTCCTGTCTGCACATCACTGATAGACAAATGACTGAGCTTTTTCAGGTGTCTTGCCTGCTGTTGCCTTCCTGCCAACTCCTGTTGCATCCGGGTCTCTAGAAGGAATGTCACTGCTGTATCCGGAGGTCCCTGCAGACCATGACAAAGATCCCTTCAGCAGTGCAGGACCCTCTCTAGGGGGAGATGGCTTTTAAGGAGTGTGAATTCATCTTTCCATCACTTCTGGAGGCAAGGCCATAAATTCTGAAAGTCTCGGGCAGGCCTGGTGTACTGCAGCATCTCGGACAAGCTCCGGCGATGGGAAACAGATTCAAGTAGCTGCCATCAAAAGAAGGCAACTGGTCACTGGAGATGCAGCTGAGGTTGGGGTACTGGGGTTCATGGAGAGGAGAGGACAAGAAAGAAGCCCTGCGGGGCTCAAGCAGTCAGGAAACCCCTCATCATAAAGACAGAAATAAGGTTTGCCTTCATTCTTTTCAGCCCGCTGATTGCTTTATTTCAAATTAACCTAACTACTTAGCATGGTAAATTAAGTTGAAACCCCCACAAGTTTGAGGAGGATGTCATCTAATCTGATTAAAAGGAATATTCCCCGTCACAGGCTGAGAAGGGAACGAAAATTACTCAGAGTGCACCGCTATTTGCTAATTTGCATAGACTTGCATATGCTACGCATCAGACGAGCATACGCGCTTTACATTTAATGAAATAATTTCCCCTCTCTAAAGACCGTTAGAGTCTCTGCCCTTCCTATCTGTCTTTCTCTCTTCCCATCTGCCTCTTTTTGAATCTTAAAAATTATTTCATGGGAAGGGTACATGAAATATGCTAATAATCTTCCTGCTGCAGGCAGGACTGGGAGGTCCTGAAACTCCGTTTTGCCAAGGTTCCCAAATGTCTCCCTTGCCAATCTCACATAATTAAAGGCTCCCTCGATAGCTCTTAGAAGGTTCCGCTTGGTTCGTCAGAGGCTTCCATTGATGGGGACAGGTAGTTTTAAACCAATCCTTTGAGTCTACTTCCCAAATAATGTCTTCCTGACCCCAAGGAATAGCATCTAAATCAAAATGAAAATGAAAGGGAGAAACATCGCCATCAAGTTCATGTCACCCTCATCGGCAGGGTCTATGACTTTCCCATCGTGGCTGTACATGCGCTGTGACCACATTTGAAGGTTTTTTTTTTTTTTTTTGTCCCTCCTCTCCTCTCAAAGATTCAAAAACCCTGGACAAACATTGGCTGCTGCTGAAGGGTGAAGGGTCACTCACACTTTATCAATGGAGGCAAGAGGGCCCAGAGAGATAAAATGATGGGTTAGTGGTCAGAGGCTCGGGAAAGATAGGAAGGTTGAAATCGATCTGTGTTTTGTAGTCTCTGTGGATATTCACTCACTTTTGGTAATATTTTAGCAGATCTCATGTTTAGTTGTAATGTAGCCAACAGAGGAATTCTAGTGAATTCCCCAACAAAATTACATTAGGATCAAATGTGATCGTTATAAACACTATCCAGATGTCGGGGATGGACTGGATATAACTCTTTAAGCCCCAAATTACAGTATAATAAATGCAAGCATAGGGATCTGCCAATACATCTGAACTTCGTGTCGGAAACCAGGTCTGACCTTAATTTAACTCTGTAAGGAACCATGAGTTTCCTCACTTGAAGACTAAGGCTGCATCCAAAGAGCTCCAAGCTCTGTAGTGTCCCAGGCTTTACCACTCACTTGAAGCGGGATCGTATCAGGTTCTGGAGACTAGCCAATTCGAATGCAAGTATTTTATTAACACATTTAGAAAGGAAACAGAATTGCAACTAGAATAGCTATCCAGGTTATTAAACAAACTTGTGAGGTGAAATGCAGCATTAAGGTTACATTTGTGCTTTGTAAATCTCGGGGGAATTAAGATACTACAATAAGCACACATGACAATCTGTTGCACCTTAAACAAACCCAGGATGCCAACTAGCACAGGCATACGGAGAGAGAGGACTGAGAGAATAAAACTTCATAGTCGGCCCCTGGAGAGTGTTCTTAAAAATCAACAGTTGGTATAAATTGATACATATGTGTTATAACTTATATCAGCAGTGAGCACGCATAATTACGATCTCCATGGTTATAAGGGAGATAGTATTTCAAATATTCTAGTATCAAATGTATTTTAAAAATAGCGGGCAGGTTGCAAAGCTGGAAGCAATAGACTAGCCAATTTGTTAGGTCCTAAGCGAAAGCATGGGTATGATCATATTTTGCTGGATGTGTTGGAAGAGGCAGGAAAGGAGTGCCAGATATGCACTGAGCTCTTTAAACATGTGTATTCTTTTCTGTGATTCTAATGAATCACACAGTGCCACCCTTCCTGAGGAAAATGAAAACCTACTGCCAAAGAAGTTAAATATGCCACCTTTCAAAATCTAGAAGTTAAATCATCAAATTGCCAAAAAGATCAGCATAAGAATGACATCGACTGTCTTTGGACACATTATATCACCTACCTTCCAAATGAAACACGAATATGTAGCAGTTGAAATCAGCTACCCAAACATTTGTTGTCTATAGCACTGCAATCATTTACCAGGAATATTTTTTAAAGGGCCAAAAAGGATCAGAACCATACCCCGAGAGTCTGTGAACACCTTTGTTGTGTCTCTGAACCCCTGCCCCCTTCCACTGTTCATCACTTGACAAATGACTTTGAGGCTGACAAGGGGTAGACATCGGGGGAATTTCAAACTGGGAAAGTAGACTCTGAATGGGGGCCTCAGATTAGCTGTCACAAGGCTTCTCAAGATATGCTTAGGGGCACAATTCAAGCAGCCATCAACTGACAGAGGGACAAACCAAACGTGGTGGATACATGCAGGAGAGTTTGGTGTTTGGTGTAACATTTGACATTAAAAAGCAATGATGTCCTTCTGTGCTACCAGCAGGAGGATGGAATTTTGAAACATGTGCTCAGTGAGAGAAGGCAGGAACAGAAGGACACACACACACACACACACACACACACACACACACGACACTTACACTCTGATAAGCAGATTCAGAGATAGTAAGTAGATAACTTACTAAGGGCTGGGGAGTGAAGGGGGGCATAGTGTTAATGGGTACAGAGTTTCTCTTTTGGATGACGAAAAAGTTGTGGAAATTCATAGCAGTGATGACTATACAACTGTGGTGGTTTGTATGTGCTTGGCCCAGGGAGTGGCCTATTTAGAGGTGTGGCCTTGTTGGAGAAGGTGTGTCACTGTGGGTGTGGGTTGTAATACCCTCATCCTAGCTGCCTGGAAGTCAGTATTCTCCTAGCAGCCTTCAGATGAAGATGTAGAACTCTCAACTTCTCCTGCACCATGCCTTCCTGGATGCTGCCATACTCCCACCTTGATGATAATGGACTGAACCTCTGAACCTGTAAGCCAGCCTCAGTTAAATGTTGTCCTTATAAGAGTTGCCTTGGTCATGGTGTCTGTTCACAGCAGTAAGACCCTAACTAAGACAACAACATGGTACACACCTAATGCCATCAGCTGTAACCTTAAGTGGGAAGGTTCATCAGAAACATTTTAACATAAATACATGTGTACATGTATGTACATGTGTATGTATATGTAAGTGTGCATGCATGTATAAGTGTATAGCCATATATGTATAAGTACATGTGTTTGAGTGTACATGCAATGTACATGTATGTGTAAGTCTATATATGTGTATATGTGTGTATGTCTATATATGTATTTGTATGTATATGTGTGTATGTATATGTGTGTATGTATTTGAGTGTACGTATATGTTTGTATGTATGTGTATTTATGTCATTTAATGTATGTATATGTATGTATATACATGTGTGTGCACCTATATATGTGTGCATGTTTATGTTTGTGTATGCATGTATATGAATGTGTGTGTGTGTGTGTGTATACCTTCTCAGGAAGAAAAGATGAAGTAGCCACTACGCTACAGTGTGAGCCGTGGAGTTTGCAGTCTAAGAGTTGACCTAGCTTGGATAGAACATGTTGACCTATAGCAGAAGACTAATCATGAGAAGAAAAGGAAGTGGGTGAGGCAGGATGCAAACAAGTACTGAAGCCATGGCTGTGCCTTGGGAAGGGACAGCCCAGTGACCCAGGTACACCCCCCTCCCTCCAGTGAAAGAAAATGTCTGCTCTTTCTCAGTAGGGTGAGATGCAGCCCTTCCCTCCTGAGGGTAATTTGTGTCAGGTAATTTGTGTGAGGTAATTTGGTAAGACAGACAAGCAAGGTCAGCTTAGATCAGTGCTGGGCACCAGCATAGTGATATCTAGTGTGTCCTGGAAGTGACTTGTTGGGAGAAAACCTTTAGCTTCTCATCTGTACACATCCCAGAGTGTCCAGAAGCTTAACAACATCAACTTCCACAAAACTGTCACGTTGGAGTTCGGTGAGAGCCATGGTTCAGATCTCAGCTAGAAACAAAGAATAAATCTTCCTCAGGGTACATGGTTGGTGGGGAACTTCTCTTGCCGTGGATATTGTGTCTCTAGTTCCTGGGTTCAAGAGCAACAGCCGTTTGTAGCTTTGCCCGTCTCCACAGGTAGAGGCTAGGCAAAAGGCTGAAGAGGAAGGCTCGGTTCCAGAAAGATTCTGCCCTGTAGGACACATGCTATTTCCGCTCATATTACACTTGTCAAAGCCAGTTATGGGGCCACAGCCAAAGGAACAGGGTGGGGATGTAAAATTCAAGCACTGGCATAAAAGGAATCAGAAATATTTGGTGGACAGCCCTAATAACTACCACACACACTACCCTCAAGAGAAGTCTCAATCACAGTACACCCCCCACATGGTACTCTGCAGATTAAAAACATTTCTTCCATCTCTCCTGAGAGCCTCATACATCAAGGTCTGTTTTACTACTTCCACTTTAAAGCTGGGGAAGCAGGCTCAAAGAAATTGACCTACTCACCCGAGGTCACATACTAGTAGTGTCAGGGCTGGGATTTGAACCCTCGTTTCCTGACACTTGATCCCATCGAGGGTTATTTCTTTGATGCCTCCAGGCAGGCAGATGGGGGCAGATGCCAGATTACAGCGGTTAGGATATCAGTTGGAAATGGAAAAAGAAAAAGTAGGAAGCAAATATATTATGAAGCTTAGATCTGCTCCTGCAGCTATGGGACGGTAACTATCAGGACAGTGGCGTGAGGGAAGGAATGCTTGACAAGGCTTGAATGACGGCCCCTCAAGCGTACCCTGACAGACACTCACGCTCCTGAAGGGGTTTCTGCTTCAGCCTTTTAGGGAATCAGTTTGGCAAAAGCAGATGCAAGGTTAAGTACACTTCCAGAACTCTCTCACAAGAACATCATTGAAGGTTATTGCTTATACAACATGTTATCCATGCTACAGAGAAAGTAGTTTAATAGCAAAAATCAAACACAAATCTAGGAGAAAAAGACACAAGTGTTCAAAAATAGGCAAATAAAATGTACAGTCTTAAATATGATGTAATTTTTCAAACAACACATTGGATGTGGGGGAGGCAGAATGCGTGTGTGTGTGTGTGTGTGTGTGTGTGTGTGTGTGTACATGCATGTGAAAGCCAAGAGACAACTTCAAGTAGCGTTCCATAGAAACCCTCCATTTTCTTTTTTTCTCTTGGGGTTCTCATTTTGCCTGGTGGTGTCAAGCAGGCTAGTCTGGCTGGCCACCACGGCTCCAGGGTATTCCTTCTTCACACCCCACACCCCTCCCCCATCACTAGGATCCTGGGGATCAAATACATGTTCTCAAACTGGCAAGGCGTTACCTTAAAGATTGAGCTGTCTCGTCTGCCCTCAAACAACACTTCTGGAGAATTCCCTGTGGCCTGGGGGGGGGGGGGGGGGGGGATCCTCACGCCATCCTGTCAAGAGTGCAGGATACAAACGTATGAAGTCTTAAGACAATTATAACAACATAGACACATTGACACACCCGGTGAGTGGCTGGGGTTACAAACATTTTAAACGTTTCTGAATTTTTGAGTGCTGTACTATATATATACATATATATATATATATATATATATATATATATATATATATATATATGTTACGTTTATGAGAAACTATACCCGAAGTTTAAAACAAACAAACAAAAAAACCCACCTGACAAGCAAAGAAAGATAACTTATAAATAAAGAAAAAAATAGCCTTTTATCTGGAGCCACTAGGAGAGCAAGAGAGATGGTTTCTTACCATTGGTTAGCTTATTTTAATGTTTTCATTCAAATCAAAATATATCATGCTGTCTGCAAGGCAAAGAGCTACCATCACCTCTGGGAAAGAGTTTGCTGTTAACTGCAAGAGAAACAGACCTGCAAAGAAGACAAGTTTCACCCAGTGGCTGTTCTTTTTATGGGGAAAGAATACAATTAATTTTGACAGTAGTCCTTGTGTTCTTGCTGGTATGACACTGTCATGGATTTATGGCTTAGAAAGTGATTGGCCTGAAACTATAGAGACCAGAGTCCCTGGGCTTTTCCCATGAACTGCTAGTATCTTGGGAAAATCAGCTTCCATTTCCTTGTCTGTTAAAAAGGCACAGGGTTAAACTAGGTGATCTCAGAAAACATTTCAAGCTCTTGGCGCTATGACTACTTTAGTCCATATTAATTTCGTGTTAATGAAATCAGCCTGTAAGTGAATTTGTGTAAACTATTTTCAGCGAGACCACCCACTGAATCCGCTGTGCTGGAACGCCATTACCCGCCACAGCATTCTAGGTGCCGTATTGAATGAAAACAGAGCCCTTCATCTGGCATTTAGCATTTTCAAAA
The DNA here is from genome assembly GCF_004785775.1 of Grammomys surdaster. Taxonomy (NCBI): domain Eukaryota; kingdom Metazoa; phylum Chordata; class Mammalia; order Rodentia; family Muridae; genus Grammomys; species Grammomys surdaster. The sequence goes on along the minus strand of NW_021621071.1, from coordinate 9,927,784 downwards.
ATGGTTTGTAAACCTGCAGGAAAATTAGCTGCGGGATTTGTGAAAAGCTTAGCAGGCAGAACCCCCTCTGTTTGTTTGTTTGTTTAATCTAAAGGTTGAATGGAGTCCAGTTGGAGAATCCAGTCGGAGACGGCAGGTGGGATCACACCTAAAACAAACACAGCGTAGATGACAGACAGCATTTGGTGCCACCTCTCCTGATGGTGAATGCCAGTATCTTTTTCTCTGTGGGATGAGACTGCCTTCAAACAGGCAAGTTAAGCAGTCAGGAAGGGGTAGGAATCTAAATGAGAAAAAAAAACAAAAAACAAAAAGCAAAAGGATGGACAGGTAGCACAGGACTCACAGACAGGTCTCACTCACCTCAATTTCCCAATAAGGATAAAATCAATAAATCCACAGCCTAGTCTAAAGCAGACATTAGCAAACTTTTTGTCTAAAGGCCATATTGTAAGGTAAGTTTTGCAGTCCATAGAAAGCTCTCTGTCCTAGCTGTTCAACTGTTCTTGGTGGCATTAAAATGGCCGATGATACTACGTGAACAACTGAAGGGTGACTCGATGCCAATAAAACTTTATCTATAAATACATACATCCAGTACTTGCCTACCTCTGTCGGAATGTATGCTTTCTGTTCCTATGGCTTCCGTTTTGTGTTAGGAGATGAGCCAAGAAATATAAGAGTGGCTAGTGGGAAGATTGGAATGGAAAAGGGGAAAAGGGGAGAGCAGTGAGGGAGAGACAGACAGAAAGGGGAGAGGGAGGGAGGGAGAGAGGGATGGAGGGAGGGAGAGAGAGAGAGAGAGAGAGAGAGAGAGAGAGAGAGAGAGAGAGAGAAGAATGCGCCCAGGTGAAGGGGGGCGTTTCTGATGTTAAAGTCCTGTTTTCCAATTGGTTCTAAAGAAGGCCGGTGGACAATTACTGGGGTGAAGGTATAGGCTGAACTTCTAAGTCCCAGGAGGAAAAGGAGGTGCAGGGAAGGAAGGAGGGTCTTTCTGCCATGCTCTGGAGGAAGAAGAACATAGCAACCATGGGGGGGTCTCGAGGGGTACTGGGGCCTGTGGCCTTCACTACAGGCAAGTGGCCAAGGTTGTTTGGCAGGAGCTAGGAGGGACCAGCCAGTTTATGGCAAATGGAGAGACAGAGATAATAAGTTGGTAAGGGCACGCTTTTCCAGGTGGGAGATAGTAACACCCTGCAATTGTGCCTAGAAGGTAAGTTGTAACAAACTCTCTCTCTCTCTCTCTCTCTCTCTCTCTCTCTCTCTCTCTCTCTCTGTGTGTGTGTGTGTGTGTGTGTGTGTGACTTTTATCCCTGGAATGCCTGGATTCAAGGGTCTCAGGAGGGAGCTTGTAGCACAGTCATCTCCCGGACCAAAGGCAGGTAGAGCAAAATGGAAGCAGGGTGAGGTCTGGTGGCATGGCCGATCCCAGAGCAAAAAGCAGCAGCGTAAAACTACACGCAACACCCAGGGAGGACTAAAAACACTGCAGAGTGCAGTCCAGAAGGGAGGAAGGCCAGGAGATCGCAGAGGAACCCAGAGGACAGCAAGGACGAGAAGCAACTCAGAAGCCAGGAGCCTAGTTCCATCACCATCACTGGACCACAAGGACCCCCATGCTATGGAGAATGTATAAAGAAAGATACTTAAAACGAAATCTGGTGCCTTAAGAACTGTTTGACTTTCAGCTTTACATCTATGTATCTATGTATCTATCTATGTATCTATCTATCTCTCTCTATCTATCTATCTATCTATCTATCTATCTATCTATCTATCTATCATCTATCTATCATCTATCGATCTATCTTTAAAAGACAAAAGAATCAACGTAAGGGAAACAGACCAAAGGAGGAAAAGGAAAATTAAAGAGTGACAGGAAAAGGTGAGGTGAAGAGAGAGGCACCAGCGAGGGTAGGAGGGGCCTAGTAACAACCAACGGGCAAAGGTATAGAATAAGTCAGGAGGATAAATGAAAAGCCTTGCTTCTCCTAGAGCCTTGCCTTGCAACCCTTCCATCTTGCTGTGGACTTTGTAATCCGACAAGTTAGCTAAAATGAGACCTGCAGGGACAAAGAAGGTGTTTGCAATCCCGGAGCCTGCCACTCAACACCAGGAGAACAGTCTAAGCGCGCCCAGTGGAGCTTACGCTTTGTTCTGTAATGACAATGATGGAAAGCTAACCACAAGGCAGCGTCTTCATCTACCTTAGTCATACCTTAGTGCTTCCTTTCAGTGAAGACTCACAGAGGCTCTCCAGACCTCCAGTTCCAGCTCGGACGTTCTTGGGACAGAGCACCTTGGTTCTGATTTCTTTAAATGTCAGAACCTGAGATGTGGGTGTGAGGAAGGAGAATGAGAGGTTCAGAACCCTTGGATAGAATTACCTGTGAGCCATCTTAATTAACTCAGGACCATGCTCTCCTTATCTGCCTCTACGTCTTACTCTATTCTCCTAGCTCTTCTTCAGAGATAAGCCAGCTGCCTCTTCTCAATACATAACTGGCTTTAAGCAACACTCACGTTCAGAAAGTCCTTCTTTATTTTTAACCCGAATCCCTTCTGCTATAGTCAAAACCTGTTTCCTCAGTGGAGATTTGGAACAGCTGGTTCTCATGATCCTCATCGAAACTCTCCTTAAAGATTCATAGCCTTATAAAGAACATTCACACCACCCTTCCCTAAGGCTCAGAGCTCCCTCTTTTTATATGTCCCAATAGTAATCCTCCCTTACAGATGTCAACAACCAACTAGCCAGTACTCAGGCATCTGACACACCTTGCAGACATAGCCGCACTCCGAAAAGATACCACCCCTATTTAATAACCCAAGGGAAGTGGGCAGTGTCTAAGTGCTTCGTGCCTGAATTATTAAATATCCATTCTGGGTGAAGACACTGCTAATTTGAAGTTTGGGGTGGAACAAAGAATAAAACAGTGCCGCTATCTGAATAGGAAGGTATGAGAATGGCCAGTGTTTGCCTAGCTGCTCACAGCTCTGCTCCCTATCACAGGCTCTTTGAAAGAGCAAAGGGAGGCATCTTAAAAACTTGACAAATCGCACCCCATGTCGGACTCTCGATGAAATTTGTAACTGTCTTCTCCCTGTCACACTTCTCAAACTCTTTCTTCTTGAAAGAGTTTCCCCTCTCTCTCTCTCTCTCTCTCTCTCTCTCTCTCTCTCTCTCTCTCTCTCTCTCTCTGGAACAATACAAAGGATCTTGAGCCGACTTTTAGGAGAAAACAACATATGTTCACGAACATCTGTGCCTTTCCCAAGCTATTTTTTTTCTCTTTCTCATTATTGTCAAGAGAAAAGAAGTTTAGTGGAATGTTTCTTCCATAGGGGCACAAGGCTGTAATACTCCCTGTTGATTACATATAAAAGACACAAAATATTAGTTTATTAAAAGCAGCTTCAAGCACGGCCGTACAAAGCAGCCCTCCGATGGGACAGATTTATGGAGTAACAGCTGAAAGGTATGCAGATCACAAGATCCATGACAAATGTACTTTATTACACGGATCAGAGATTCCATATGTACTTGAAGTTACTGTACAATGACACACAACACCCGACTAAGACCACTTCAAGATTTTGCTGATATTGAAAAGTATAAAGACACACCACGAGGGCGAGAAAGTGTTTCATAAGATAGCACGAGGCCAAGTCAATCCGCCGCTTCAGGAAAAGCAAGTACGTGTAAGCCCAATGTATTGGAGAGCTATACCACTCTTTGCATTATAATCTGACAGTCTTAACCCCATCCATTGTTTAAAGCAGATGTTTAGAGGATTTTCCCATATGTTAATTTACAGCTTAGTTGGATGAATAGCAGATTTAACATTTACAAAATTAAGGAGGTTTCAGATGTTTGTGATTTCTCACTAAAAGAAGATACTAAAGCCTGTAATCACAGGGGTCCAAAAGGCTGGAGAGAGCAAAATAAGTATAGACTATTTTAAGCGTTACTTTCTACATGGTACTTCTAGGTATGAAGGTGACCACTTGCAACCTGGATATCCAGTGTTATAATCCTGAGGCTACATGAATTTCCAGTGAGTGGGCCGTCCAGCCTCAGCTGACCATGCAAGATGCTGGCATCCTCTATACAGGCTCCTCTGTAGACAGAATGAGCCTGTCTGCTCTGCAGTTGTCCATTTGCAATGTGCATTCTCTCTCTCTCTCTTAAAGATATACTTATTTTATTTATATGAGTACACTGTCGCTGTCTTCAGATACACCAGAAGAGGGCATCGGATTCCATTCCAGATGGTTGTGAGCCACCAGGTGGTTGCTGGGAATTGAACTCAGGACCTCTGGAAGAGCAGTCAGTGCTCTTAACTGCTGAGCCATCTCTGCAGGCCGTGCATTGTCGCTTGAGGAGAGCATTTGTGCTTGCACTCACACCTGCTTGACTTCCAACAATGCCTCCTCAAACTGCTCGTTTGAAATGAGGGGCAGCAACTGCCTTACCTTCTCAACATCGTTTGACTGAGTCAATAACCGTGAAGTATTTAGCAGAATGGGTATTTCTTAAATGTTGTTGTTGTTGTTTCTGTTTTTGAGATGATCCTAGTTAACTGAGCCTTATTCGACATCGCAATGCACTTTCCTCTGCTTTAAAGTAGGCACACAAAAACATACACACAAAGACTTTTGGCAATCAACTATGTACAGAATGTGTGTGCTTGCACATGGGTGCATGTGTGTGTGTGCGTGCGCGCGTGCGTGTGGTGTACGCGCAAGGGCACATGCCTATGGGCATGAGCTGAGTTCAGAGGAGGACACCGGGTAACTTGTTCTGTCATCCCCTACTTCTTTCCTTTGGGATGGATCTGTCATTGAACAGAGAGCTAGGTGACAGTCAGCAAGCCCCAGCAAGCTATCTCTGGAGCTACTTCCCACACCGCTGGGATTATCACACATGAGACCAGGCCTGACTTTTGAAATAGGCACAAGGGCTTTGAACTCAGGTCCTCGGGGTTCATAGCAAACATCTTTACTTGTTAACCATCTCCCTATCCAGAAGAATGTAAATTGTATGGTTCCTTTTATAAATAGACCCAAACCTGACCTGACCTTTCGGAGACTGATAAGGTCCTGGGTGGGGATGCAGGGTGGGTTTTGATGTCACGTAAGCACTCGAAAGTCTCCTGCCATCTTCAAACACATTCTTCTAAAAGTGGTATGTGTCTGCTGCAATGAAGACTTTTATAGGCTGGAAAATACTGGGGGGGGGGGGAATGTATGTGCCTGGCACAAGTTTGCTTTGCTAACTGTCCTTCCAGAGAAATAGTAGCCGACAGCTCAATATCGGCATTATAGCTGTAGAACGTCTCTATCTGGCTTGAGGTCTTTGGAGTCCCCTTCTGCTCTAGCTTGTGCCTAGTGCTTCCTTCCACAAACCACATCTTCCTTCACCCTCTCCTCCTGTGTCTCCTCCAGGCCACTTCAAGTCATTCAATCAAATCATTTATAAATATTTCTCTGACCCCTAAAATTCATATCCCAGATGCATGGACATAAAATCTGAAAACATTCATTTTCTTTACAGACACCATCTATCACTGTGTAGTATGTGTGCTAATAGGGAAAAATGTGGCTCTGCACTAATGTGACAGCAATCACACAAAATGTGGTCAAAGCCAACGTTCCAGGCATGGTGGTCTATGCCTATAATTCTGGGACTCGGGAGGCTGAGGCATTACTGCAAGTTTGAGGCCAGCTGGCTCTATCAGTATCAGGCTAACCAGGACCCTGTCTCAAAAACAAACCAATAAGCAAAAATCTTCCTGGGTTCTACCCTAGAGATTCAACTGTGTCACATGGCTTCCACTTAGCTGTCTGGTCACTAATAACCTTGGCCTATACCTGCGTTTGGATCAGTTGGCATGTTTCTAACGAAGTGTCGCTTCGAGAAATCCAGTCTGGTTTCCACCCCGAGGTTTGAGAAGGGTTCTATAAGTCATTTTGTTACTAAGCACGAGTTCTTTACCTGACCCTAAGCCTGCTTCTACCCAGTCCCATCAGGGATTAAACCAAGTGACAAGAAGTCTACTCCAAGAACACCTTGTGGCTTGGAGAAATTTTGTGGGCTCTGTGAGAATGCATGCTTTGATACAGCTGTCCTAGGTTTGGTTACTTGACTCCTGTGCCTCAGTTTCCTCCAGTGTAGATAATATTAGCAGCATAACCATAGGTTTCTGGATCAATTAGATAAGTTAATAATTTTAAATTTATATTTGTATTAGTCTTATGTTCATGTAATATTTTTAAAGGGAACAAAAATAAGTCCATTCTGCTTCTAATGTGTGATTCCAAATGACTTCCTGCTTGGCATGAGCGCCCCCTGGTGGTTTTACAGCAACTCTCTGGAAAGCACTAAAAAACAAATTTGGAGAAGTTGTTTACCTCAAAGATTAAAGTGCTTCCCCAGGTATTAGTCTTTAAAAGTGACAAAACCTGAACTGATTTCAAAAGCTCACTCTAGATTTTCTGCCAAAACCCTGAGATGGATAGACACACTGTGCCAGTAGGACTGCCCCAGAACTCAGGGCTGAGACCCATGCATGGCAGTCACTGTTCCAGAAGTTACTAGAGCATGACTCAAAGTGTTTCCCATAGGGATTCTGGTAAACTGGGGCAGCGGGGAGCGGCATGTATGTGGAGGTCAGAGGTCTGGCATTTTCCACAACTGCTCTTTCAGATAACTTTGGGTCTTTCCCTGAACTTGAGTTCATTCATGTGCATAGACTGGCTGGCCAGCAGGTCACATTCCTTCTCCTTAGTCACCTGGCCACTAATGATCTTCACTAATGGAACCCTCGTCTCCCTAGTATGGAGGCACATGCTCAAGGGCCAACCCTTGAACATGGGTGCTGGGAATCCAAACTTGGGTTCCACACTTCCACAGTGAGCATTTACCAACGGGGCCATCTCCCAGTCTCACTTTTAAGTTAAAACTGGAGTGACCAAATGTCAAAAGAAACTTTGAGTGAACAAACATCACAGAGAGCCTCAGAGCTTCTATTACTAGTATCAAACTGAGGTGAGCGACAGGAACAATGTATACAGATCCCTGGAAGTGAACTAACTTCAGAAACCCAACAATGCTGGTCAAACCGAGCCTGTATACTCGGGGGATTAGTGTTCCATTATTAAGCTACATGACCTGCTCTATCTTGTTGCCTTCAGAAAAACATATTTTTAAAATATTCACTAGTTTTTCAATGAGCTACTGGGTAAACCGAGGAAGGACTGTTACACTAATTTTAAGCTTCTCCTGATACCATTTTGTGCTTCTTTCTATAGCATTTGGCCACATGCATGCCTGGCAGTGTACCTGGCACTTTACAGTCTCAGGGCCAAGTAACCTTATTCTGATACATTTTTCTTTCCCGTGAGGATAGTTTTCTGAGCAGATACACAGTTCTCAACATTCCTAGGATCTGCAAAGCCCCTGGTTTTACTCAGCACAATAAGGTGTTGGATCTGACTAGAAAAACATTTCAGATAGAATGCTGAATTTTAAAAATTGAAATTAAAAAAGTATAGAGGCAGATTTAACTAACACTTACCTCATGGGTATGTAAAGAGTCAGGGAAGCCAGACTATTTCCAGGTCTCTTCATTAAACAATACTAAGTTAGCTAATACCCATCAGTGTTTACATACACAGCATTTCCCAAATGGATACATTCCTATTTTAACCAAGCATCCAGAGAAACTGATTCTGAATGATGCACTCTGAGAAATGTTACGCTTTATCATTATTTTAAGCTACATGGTATTGAAACTGAGGATCGCTTGGTTTTAATTACACAATCTGTAACAGTCCCCCTGAACTAAAGGCCGATGGTCCTCTCCTCAGGATCTGAAAACCCTAAAGATATACAAAAGAAAATGTCAAACTCCAAGATCTCCATGTAAAATATCATTTATTGTGAATTATAAAATAATAAACACTTCAGGTAAGCACTACTTGTAAGATCCACGGATGTCCTTTTAAAGACGATTTTAGTTATTACTGGGTGGAGAACTTGTGCATATGAATGCGGGTGTCAGGGAAGGACACACGAGGGCGCATCCCTGGTTTTGAGCCACCCAACAAGAAAAAGAAGTTTGAGTCTTTCTTAGGCCCTTGATACCCTATTTTTGAATATAACAATATAATAACTTTCTGCTCAAACTTTGTTGATATAAGCATGTTTCATCTGAGGCACTGAGTATAACAGCCATTTTGTAAGATCAAGTAATTACAACACAGTAATGCTCACAAGACTGAGTGTCTGATAATACTCAGTATCAAGCAGCATCCAATCAGGACTTCAGCATAACGTTCTTTCATCACCAAAGATATTTTATTCAAGTTCCCAACACAAATGAGTTATTTTGGTTTTGAATTACAGAACTAAATCCAAACTGAAAACAAACAGCTTCTGTTTTTTTTGTCTGTTTTCTTGTTTTTTTGAGACAGGTTTTCTCTGTGTAAAAGAGCCCTGGGTGTCTTGGAATTGCTCTGTAGACCAGGCTGGCCTTGAACTCACAGAGATCCACCTCTTTCTGTCTCCTGAGTGCTGGGATTAAAAGGGTGCACCACCATGCCTGGCTCCCTTCCCAGTCTTTAAGGGTCTACCAGGCCAGGCCCTTGGCAGCCTTTGCTTTGCTTTTCCCCCGTTTCTTTTCTCTCTTGGCCTTCAGTCTTTTTCTTTGCCTCTGGTTCATCCACACTGGGTACTGGCCATGCTGGTCTAGAAGAGTCTTTCTGTTTCTCTTAATTTCAGTTTCCATTTTCATGTCATCTAAATTAGACACAAGAATAAAACGAGGAGTTATTACATTCACACATGACAACTCTTCAAAGTACGCGATTTCAGGAGCATCAGAACCATGTGGAGTCTAAAATGAAAACAAGGAAACCACTTTATAAAAGCCCTCCACTCCTTACAGCAAAGTCAGACATAAGCCACACATGTTGCTGCTGCATGTTCCTAAATCTATTTGTGCATGCATGTGTTGTTGTAATTAATTAAAATCGGCCTCTGGTTCATCCGACTATCTAAGCTGCAGCAGCTCTGCCTAGCCCAGCTGCCATGTTTCTCGGCCTGAGGCCATGTGCGCTGCAGCTAGAACCGGCCTGCCAGAAACACCAGCCCTGCCACCCACTAGATGCCAGCGTGGGAGATGGCTCTGCCAATCTTCCATGCTGTCTCCGCAAGGCAGGGCATTGCCCAGACCATTCTGCCATCCATGCGGGCCCAGTAAGAGAATGAGACTCTAATTCTTATAGATTAATCAAAGGCTTTATATGTTTGATAATGATTAATAACAAGATGCCCATACAAAGAGAGTTGTACCCCAATTAGCTAACCTAATTATAAGTTTATAAGCTGTTCCCCAGGAGTGCTCTCCATACCTGTGTGGTTCTCCATCCTCCTACATCTCTGCTCTTTCTAGCTCCTCCTCTTCCTTTTTTCTCTTCCTCTCCCAACTCCTCCTCTTCCTCTGCTTACTCCTCCCACCTTAGCTCCTCCTACATGCATGTGTGTGCGTGTGTGCTCATGGAGGAAGGACAGCGTGCAGCCAGGTCTCTGGAGCTGATGTTCCAGTTGGCTGTGAACCACCCGACACAGGAGCTAGAAACGGACTCTGCAGGAGCTCCGAGTGCTAGCCACCTCTTCTGTCCTGAGAATTAACATTTTAAGTAAGGAAGTGAGCAAGTCTGGTTTACATTTTAAATGGAAGCACAGAGAGGGAAGTAGAAAGGCTGGACTCAAGGGACGGGCAACAACTTCTGGCCACGCAGTTTTGGTCTAATAAGTAATGCTTTGGTGTAGACACAGGGGACAGAGAAAGAAAGGGGACAGCTGCATTCTTGGCCCAAGAAAGTATGTAGGCAGCTGCACTGGGGACATGAGGAAGAACTTACTTAGAGTAGGAGGAGCAAGCTTGACTGACAGACTAGACTGGAGGACTCCCCTCATCTGCATTTCTATCCCACTTAGCTCCTGAACTATTCCCGGTGAGGGCACTAATGTGTTCTCCAGGCAGAAAGTGAGAGGGTGCTTCTCTAAGGAAAAATGAAGAGGCACAGATTCTAAAAGGAAATACCACCACCCCACAAAAAAAGGAAAAAAAAAAAGCCAGAAGTACTCCAATTATCCCACACGCCTCCGTGCTGCTGCTCCATCATCCTGCTCCCCCCCCCCACGCCCCCCCCCCCCCCCGTTTCCGTCTCAGTGCCTTGCTTGCCATCAACGATGACGCACCAGGTGTTTGAGAAAAGGGCTAGACAGTGTGAAGGGAACATGGGGGAGAGCAAGTGGGCAGAGCTCAACAGAAAACAAACAATGCAGAAATATCTGACCAAATGTCAGAAGCAAACAATACCCCAAGGAGACACAATATATACCGACTAAGAGCAGGAAGCTATTAAATGGAGTAGTCAAAGTTAAAAATAAAAGTTTTGGAATGGAAAAAAATAGAACAGTATACTAAGATCCTACAAGATAAAACTAAAAAAATTAGGGGACACAAAAGCCAGACGGAAAGGAACATCCCAAGAGACTCAAAGATGCCCAGAATTTATAAGGAATATTTAGAATCCACACAAGACAGAAACAACCAAAACTTAAAACAGGCAGTTAAACTGCAGTGAAATATTTCAGACATATGATGTCAGTAAAAAACAGCAGTGCTGGGCGGTGGTGGCGCACGCCTTTAATCCCAGCACTTGGGAGGCAGAGGCAGGCAGATTTCTGAGTTCGAGGCCAACCTGGTCTACAGAGTGAGTTCCAGGACAGCCAGGACTACACAGAAAAACCCTGTCTCAAAAAAAAAAAAAAAAAAAGAAAAAAAAGAAAAAGAAAAACAGCAGCAACAACAACAACAACACCTCCCCCACCCCCCAAAACCCTGGACAGCAAGCCCATGCAGTGCTAGGTAGAATACAAAATGTTTTGCCTGGTGCAGAAAAGAGCATAGAATTACGGTATGAGTCACGTTCCATTTCTAAGTTCATACTCCAAAGCACTGTAAATGGTATTAAAAAACCGTGGACACTAAGATTTACCAGACCACAGAACCATGAAAGCAACCCAGATAACAACTACAGGGAAATTAAATGTGGTATATACGACAAACCAGTATTGTCTTTAGAAGGGAAGTAGATATCCGCTAAAACATGAAATTCAGAATGGGACAGTAAGCTACAGAAGACCAACTGTGTTAGCAGCTGTCGGTCTCAGGGTTGGAGGGTGAGGGAGAGAAACTACTAGATGCCGGCAGTGTTTCCTTTCAGAGGGGTGGCAATGCTTTGGATCCAGAGGTGATGGCAGCAGAGCACCATGATTGTATTTCAAGGTCACTGCTGTACAGACTGAGATAGTCAAAGCCATTTAAAATGAAAACACCTAGAAAACAGTTGCCGAGCAGAGGTGGCATGTGTGTGCTGAAGGGGACGCAGCAAGTTCAAGTGTCAAACTTCTCAAGGACAGTGAATCAAAGCAGACTGACAGGAACCGAAAAGGAGGCTTTCCTCTTTGGAAGATTGGGATCTAGAAGAGTCCAGAGCAAGAGAGAAAGCAGGAGACTAAACACGCCCAGTAGACTGAACCAGGCCATGAGAGGAGAGAAAGGGGACAGGGTTGGGGGAGGCAAGAGAGGAATAGAGGACGTAAAGGAGACCGAGAGGAACGAGAGGAGCCGAGAGCCAAGAGAGAGAAGGCAGTTATATGGGAGTGAGGACCTGGGAGAGGAAGGCATGTGAAGTGGAGCTGTTTGGGGAGGGGAGGGGCAGAGCTGTGAGGAGCCAGGGTCCCAGCAAGTACTTTGGTATCTAACAGGCACCACTGCTAGCCAGGTGTCTCCAGTTTCTTTTGGACTTGACATTAGGAACAAGTAGAAACAGGTAGAAGACAGCTTTGAAAAAAGGGACCCTAAAAGAAAAGTTGATTTAAAGAAAAAAAATCAGGTCAGCAGCTCACCCTTTTCGTCACCCCCGTCACACTGCACTTTCTCACACTCCATCCTCTCCTGGCAATGTTTGGGTGCCACCACAGTGGCTATCTCTTCGACATCTTTCATCAGAGCATCACCGTCAACTCGGAGAATGCTTTTAAGCCTGTTGAGCTCCCTGGGTGCGTTCTTCTTCCTCTTCTCGGCCCGCATCTTCCTTTTCCACTTACTCCGCAAGCTTTTGGCCATGCTTCACCTGGCAGTTAACAGACACACAAACAGAAGAACGTTTACTGTTGACGCCCCTGACTATCGAGGGAACGAAGGGCAGCTATCTCTCCAGAACTGGGACGTCAGAAAAGCTGTGCGATGCCTTCATGCTCAGCTCATGTGAGGATCTACGCAGAGCACGCAACAGTTAAGTACAGAGACGTCAGGCCTCTCTAAGTCAGGGACAAATTATAATTCGAGTCCTTCTCAAAGCTGCTCACTAGATACAGAAAGCTAACAGCTCTGTCCTCCTGCTTTTCTCCCTTCACCTGCATCCTTCACCAAATGTTTAGTGTGAACTTTTAAAAGCTTAAAACATAGTTCTCTGCCTTTTGAAGGCTTCTTTAATGACTTCTCCTCTCGTGTATCCAGGCATCGAAGTTCATTCCGCTACTCTCCGGCCTCAACTCTCCCCTTCCTCTCTAGTCCCACTCGCAAGCTCCAGTCACGCCTGCATAAAGTTCTACGTCTGGAAATCGCACTCCTCAAGGCTTGCTCTTCTCCTCAGACTTTCTACTAAGTACTCTTTCAACCCGAAGCTACCGTCACCCTCTGCGGACTGCGGGGCCGCCGGATCCCTCGGGGCCACCGCTTTGCACAAAGGGACAGGGCTATGTGAACCGTGGGGTGGCTAGGTGAGTATTCCCTAAACGTCAGTAATCACCAGTTGTCTAAAACGACCCAAACTCCGCGTGGAGGGTTGCGGTCACCCACCCTGCGGGTCGAAATCTGCCTGACAGCCGCTCGCCACAGCACCGGGGGAGCCCGGCGCCGGCATGAACATCCCAAGCCTCGCCCTCCCGAGCCCCGCACCGCGAGGATGCACCCAGGGTTCGCCGCGGAGACAGGGTCCGAGCCAGTCCCTCACGCCGCAGATCCGAATCCAAAGCCCACGCGACACACCTGAGAAACACGATCGTACACCACGCGTAGGAAGCCAACCGGAAGCGCCGACACTTCCGGCTTCCGGCCAGGGCCGGCGCACAGCATGCCGGGATTCCTGAGAGGCGTGGTCCAAGGTCCGACAGGCTCTCTCTGTGATCCCTTTAGTGATCCGTTACAGAAGACACTGTGTTTGGAGAAAAAGAAGGAATTTCCTGTCGGAAGTGAAAAATTATAAGTCGAGCCATCTCAAAGCCTTGGATGGGACAAGCCTGGCCGGGGGCCCTGCCTGGGGCAGCCTCACCGATAGAGGATACCCAAGAGATTGATTGCTCAGTTCTGAACATCCTGTGGTCCTTTGAGTTTTTTAAATTGCAGCCTAGAAAGTTTCCCATTTCTGTTGAGGATCCTAGAAGGTACGCGGATGTGAGAATATATCAAATTGTACAAATTAAATATGTCAAATCGACCGCATGCCAATTATATTTCAAAGTGTTATCCAACGCAGAAAATATTCTTTCCTTAAAGGGTAAAGTAAGCTATTTCAACCAATGTTGCTCTGTCCAAACTATTACATACCTAGAGTGACTGAGGTTACAAAAAAAGTTTGGTTTTGCATGTGTTTCTAATATTGCACAGGCTATGGAGGATACGCAAGTCTCTTTAACATTTGTGAAAAACGTGGGTGAATAGTGTCTTAGAGCCTAGATAGTACCTCATTCACTGGTCTCTAACAGGTTATTAGGCAACAAATGTTAACTACTCAGTCTTACCTGGAAGCAGTGTTTTCAGCAGATACAAATATGTATGTGCAGCATGTGTGCCTGGTACCAAAGGAGGCCAGAAGAGGCTATCTCATCCCTTGAACTGGATTTACAGTTGGTTGTGAGTTACCCCGGGGTTGCTGGGAATCAGTTTTAGTTAGGGTTTCTGTTACTGTGAAGACACCATGACTGAAGCAACTTTTATAAAGGAAAACATTTACTTGGGACTGGCTTAGTTTCAGAGGTTCAGTCCATTATCATCATGGCAGGAAGCATGGCAAAAAGCAGGCAGACATGATGCTGGAGAAGCCTAGATCTGAAGGCAGCCAGGAGGTTCTCTTCTGAACTGGGTGGAGCTTGAGCACTAGGAGACCTCAAAGCCATCTTACACAGTGATACACTTCATCCAATAAAGTGACACCTATTCCAATAAGGCCGCACCTCCCGATAGTGCCACTTCCCATGAGTCAAGCATACCCAAACCTTCACAGAACTGAACCCAGGTCTTCTGCAAGAGCAACAGGTGCTCTTAACCATGTCTCCAGCCCCAAGAGTTATCTTTAATAATGTCTTATAAACTTCCTGTTTGACAGCCAGGAGAACTGTGTCTTCTTGAAGAAACCATCCATATAGTAAAGCAAGTTCTGAAAATTTTACCACAGGCAAAACACCCGTGGCATTAAAACAAAAGGAAACAAGCATGCACTGGGTTTTAAAAATCAACCTTACAGATGCTCTAAATTGACAGCTTCTTGTTTCATATACCAAAAGGCTGTGGCTTTTGAATGGAAATTTGGAAAACGAAATCAACCAAAATTATGTATTAAGATACATTCCATAATTTGGCATGACAAAGCTCTTAAAAAAGCTGACCATATGAAATTTGTCACCAGTAAATATAAACATCATTCATTTTTATCAAATATATTTTACACCAGTGATTCTCAATTTATAAACTCGGCATTATTAGAGGAGAACAGTGAGCTGGCAAATGGCTCAATGATTCTGAGGGGCACTTGCTAGTCTTTTAGAGAACTCCAGTCCAGTTTCCATGTTACGACTGCCTGTAACTCCAGCGCCAGGTGATACAACACCTGCTTCTGGCCTCTGCAGACACCAGACATACACATGCTACATATACATATGTGCATGCAAAACACTTATAAAAAATAATAAAATAAGCCAGGCAGGTGGAACATGCCTGTATTCCCAGAACATAGGAAGCTGACATAGTAAGATCCTGAGTTAGAGGTCATATTGGACTACACAGAGACCCTGCCTCAATTGATGAAAAAGGAAAAAACATTTTAATAACTCTTGCCTGAGACTTTAAGTCAAGGATTTGGAAATGAGGGAAAACAGAATAGTAAGATTCTTTTATTTTTTTTTTAACGTTTCCCTTTATAGAATTGTTTTTTCTTTGGTTTTTCGAGACAGAGTTGCTCTGTGTAGTCCTGGCTGTCCTGGAACTCACTCTGTAGACTAGGCTGGCCTCAAACTCAGAAATCCGTCTGCCTTTGCCTCCTAAGTGCTGGGATTAAAGGCGTGCACCACCACCGCCTGGCAAATAGTAAGATTCTAAAGTGTAGAAGAATACATAATGCCAATAAAGATCACAAATGCTTTTAATATTTAAGTATAATTCAAACTTTTTTCATAATAAAACTGCCTCTGAATACTGTTCAGTTACTTTTTATTAACTGCTTCCAGAAACTTCAGCAGGTGCAGGAAGAGGTTGATGATGTCCATGTAGAGACTGATGGCAGCTAACACGTACTCCTCGGGAGAGAGACGGTGCATCAGCGAGTGTGTGTCATAGATGATGAATCCACAGAAGAGGAGGGCGCCTAGAGAGGCCAAGACCAGCTCCACCGTCTCACTATAAAAAAACACCTGCGGGCCAGGGAGTAAGGAAAATGTTCATACTCAGGAATCACATTATATCCCTTCAGTGACTTTTAATACACTCTTCTGCCAGTGGCATGTGTGACAAGGACACACAACGCGGATGTATGAAGACAGATGCTGCAAGCAGAAGGCGGCAGAGCTAGACTCACATTTGCCTGTTTCATGAAGTAGGCATGTGTGGATAAGCAGTTATCTTTCAGTTAAGTTCACTGCTTGACTTTGAATAGTAACATTCTAAACGCGAGCTGTTTAGAATTAAACCTTTTGTGACATTGACTCATTTTCTGGGGGCGGGGACTATGCACACCATGGCAGCAAGCATGAATGTGGACATCAGAAGAGGCCTTGTGCTCTGTGGCTCAGGGATCGACTTCAGGCCCCAGGCTTAGAGGCAAGCACCTTTACTCTCACTGGCCCCATCGTTTTCAGAGTTAATTGAGGCACTCAGAGGTTGGCAGCTCTAAGACAGGGCCTTTCCTGTGCAATTTTTCTTGTTTGTGCGTCCATCTTTTTCTCAATCAGTGATAATGATTAACATAAAAACTGTGATTTTCACTGAAATTTTTCTATGTTCTATATATAAATGCTCTAGATAATTATGACTAAGTGTCCTCTATAAATGACACTCAGGGACTTTAGGTGACTTATGATGACATAGGCAGAGTTATATTTGAGTTAACTAATCTAAAACAACTCACCTTCAAAAATCCTGCCAAGCACAAAATCCACAAACCAGCAAACAGCCTGTAGAAAAACAAAGGCTACCAGGTTACAATATTCCTCACTAAAACACTTTTTTAAAATTAAAAAAAAAAAAATTTATGTGTCTGAGTGTTTTGTCTGCATGTCTGCATGTGTACCATGGGCCTGCTGATAACTGACGAGGTCAGAAGAAGGTACCAGGTTCTTTGGAAATGGAATTGGGGATGATGGAGAGTCATCATGAGGATGCTGGGAACGGAACCCAGGTCCCCTGCAAGAACAGCAAATGTTCTTAACCAGTAAGCCATCTCTCAAGCCCCCCAAACACTTTTCAAGCCCATTCTTCATTATTTTTTCATATTATTTTATGAAGAAATAACTCCAGAGTTTTCCCACAGAATAACTAAAATGTAAGGACTCATAAACATTTCATTAGAGCAACAGAAATGAGATTAGAACCAAGGTTGAACCCAGCCCTGCTCCCAGTGCACACAAGTCTCAGCTCTCTAAAGCGCTCTCCTTTGGGGGACACAGAGGAGAATAGACACAATTGCCTTCCTTTCACCAGATAAAAGAAGAAAATGACTAAAAGTGGCAGCCCTTCTCCGTGAATGCTCCTGGGGAGAAGGACCTAGTCCCAGCACTCAGAGACGGCTTTGTATTAGCCTCCATCTTAAATAGACACCAATACAACAGCATTTCCTGACTACTTGTAATATAGTGTGCGTGTGGATGCGAGTGTGCGAGTGTGCATGTGTGTGTGCATGTGTGTGTGTGTGCATGTGTGTGTGTGTGCGTGTGTCCCAAGACTTAGTACTTACCCCGCTCCGAATTTGGTGAAATCTCTCTTTGATTGTAGAGTGTAGGCAGTCAAACCGAGAAAGACTGCAGTAGTCAGTATAAACGCTTGCAGGACCAGATACACGTCATAGAAAGTAACTGCAAAAACAAACCTATTAAAACATGCACAAACAGCCTTGCCTAGATCAACAGAAAAATTATCTTGCATTTTCGTTTTTTTTAATGTTTGTGATGTATGATTAATTATCTATACATAGTGGGTTTCACTGTAGCATTCCCACACACATTCACAACATATCTAATCATATCCACCCCACTCTCTGGTCCTCCACTTTCACTCTCTTCTACTCCACTTATCAAGACAGACAATTAAAATCATTCATAAAACTACCCACATAGTAAAATTTAAATACTCCAAAATAGTTATTCATACAAAATAAGTAGGTCACATTATCTTACACTTAACCCAACTGCTATGGATGACCAGGTCTGGCTGCATTAGCACTCGTCAGGGTCTTTGTAAGGTCCCTGTGTTAGTTAAGCATGGCAGTGATGTGCCTGTGTGCTCCTAACAGTGGCAGCAATGTTAGCCACCACCTAGACAGCTCCATCAGTTGAGCAGCCTGACCCAAGGCAACTGAGCAGGGAAAACATGCAGGATGTCTGAGATGCCCTGCCATTGACACACAGTACAGAGCACCAAATGGTTAAAAGCAGCAATGGCAGACCAGGAAGACAGATAAACGTATTTCTCATAAGGAGCGACTTGCTGGTAATACAGATCTCTGTGACACCACAGTAACCCACCTGCGAACACTCCGATTTTTTATTATGGTTCTCTGAATTTTTTATCTGAGACATTATTAAGGGACATCACATAATTATAGCAGACACTTGGCCAGGAAACACATGAAATACAGAAATAGAAATAAACACATATCTTGTGTCCCATTTCGGGGAATGGAGACGAAGCGGCCACACCTCAATGGGGGCAGTTCTTAGGGAGTGAAGTGTGACAGAAGAGACCTTGGAAGTAGGGGAGATGGACTCTAGTATCTGCTTTCTATCAACAGGAAATCATAAATGAAAAGGTATTCTCCAATTCTTCTGTTTCCCCATTTCCTCTCAGGTTGGCTGACCTATGTGAAGTATAAATATTTGACTTGTGCTTATCGACAGTCTTCATAAATGTCATGTTTTTAATACAACATCGCATGATGTTAAAGTTTAACTCTAAATACCTTGTTACTTGAAAGATTTTATCCACAGTAAAACGGCAATACGTAAAGGGACTTACCAACAGTTGCCACGGCCAGGGCTTCCGACAGTGTCTAAGAAAAGAAACTCTCATTAAGGGATGCATGAAAAATGGCCAGTATCCCACGCACACATCCTCATGTCCAGCAGTCCAGTACAGTCCCATGGGGATGGTCTCACGTGAGCTTCTGAGGAACCTGTGACATGCATGGGCAGGACAGTATAATCCCAGGGTAATGACAGGGAGGCCTCGATGCATTGTGAATAGTTACGTCCTCATTGTGGCTCTGTAAGCTTTAGTCAAGCAGGAGGTTAAACTCTCTTGTTATGTGTAGGTATGTGTAGTATGAAAGCAACCCCGCCCTGTATTAAAGTCCCCGGAGGAGACAGGAGACTGTAAGTACTACTATAAGAAGAACAGTGTCACACCAAAATCATTGTATCACTCGAAATAGCACTTTTTGAAAAAATAAGTACACACGTGTACATGCACACCCTGACCGAGCTGGTTAAATTCCTTTCCTTTCTTACTTTGCTTCAGAAGAGCAAAACAAACCTCAACAATGCAGAAACAGCATCAGGAGTTCAGGAAGCAATGAGAGGAAGGAGGTGTGCTTTATGCACTTCTGTATTTATTAAACAGCTTCAGCGAAGCACAGGATGAACAAGTCACATGATAACAGTAGCATCTTGCTCATAAAAAAGTTTTTCTATTCAGAGATCTCTATTGGGTAAAAGGGGGTCTATCCTGTGCTACAAAGAAATCAGTCTTTCTATAAAGAGGTTCCAAGAGATTTGAAGATAGTGGCTTTTTTGTAAAGATTTATTTTTATCTTATGTGTTCAAGTGTTTGCCTGTATGTAACCTATATGTAATTATGTTGGTGTGTGCACCATGTCCATGTGGAGACCAGAAGAGGGTGTCAGACGCCCTAGGACTGAGCCACCGTGTGGGTGCTGGAGCTGAGCCCTGATCCACTACAAGCGTAGTCAGTACTCTTAACCACTGAGTGTCAGAGTTGTTCTAAATTTATAGTTACTATACGTGCCCAGGATATGTACATGGGCAGGGGAAGAACTCTGTGGAGGCGGGTCATTCCTCCTTTTACA